>NC_143260.1:35087272-35393372 GCF_984573655.1 Nuphar pumila
CTAAGCTGCTAGGCAGGCGGTCTAGGTTCAAATCCCATGGGCATCATTCCTTGCTCGAGCTCAAAGATTTCCTGAGGAAAAGGGGTAAGCCTACAGAGTTTTACGCCGCAAGGATAGTGATCATAACAGCACCAGCGCGACTAGGTCTCTGATCTTGAGGGCGGCTTTTCCGTTTAAATATATAAAAAAAAGATCCAAGCAATCAAATGCACCCAATTCTTGTGAAAAGAAGAGATTTTTGACGATTAATGTTTCTCAATTAAACATGATCTTGTCATGAAAAACCCTCTCTTATGGGGTTTCTTTCCCTAGCTACCTTTTGCTTATAGATCCAAAACTTGCCACATTTCACATACGCTAGGATTCTTGCACGTGTAAAGTAGTCATATGGTTACATGCGACATTAATAATGTGCACCTTACTTTTTACTATTTCTATTAAACCACCATTGTGTTATACGTAACGCACATGCAAGCCATGCATTATCACAAGACAACAAATTCCTTTTCTTGTGCACCCTTACATTTTCCTACATACTTTTCATTGAAGTTCAAGCTAAGCAGAGCGAGATCCAAATGGATCATATAGACCTGGATCACATTCTACTTTTATCTGCGTCACGTACCTATCTAAGAAGCTTCCGGTAACTCTGATTTGTATTTTTCATATTGTTGATCAGTAGTTTTATATGCACAAAGAATGCAAGATTACCAATGACTATATGTTGATCGAATAGATTGCAGAAAGCATGCAAGATTACCAATAACTAAAGATTGAAGACACACAACAAGCATAATTTTTCATGTTGTTGATCAGTAGTTTTATATGCACAAAGAATGCAAGATTATCAATGACTATATTGATAGAATAGATTGCAGAAAGCATGCAAGATTACCAATGACTATATAGATTGAAGACACACAACAAGCAACTTTTTATCACTGTAAGACATGGGAATCAGTGGACTACTGAAGTTTGCTTAGTAGGAAGGCGAGCCCATTAAGCGATATGTGTTCAGTTTTTATTTTTTGATAGGCAAGCTGGGGTTAGGCAGACCCCGACCAAATATCTCTTAAGCCCCATGTGTCAGAGGGATTTGAACCTGGGCCTTCAGCTTGGCACAGGACCCCTCTTACCACATGGGATAGCACCTCGGTGGTCCTTAAGAAGGTCCTTTGTCATAAAAAAAACAAGTCTTTATTTAAACAGGGAAGAAGCTCTAGGTCGTAAGCAAAACATGCTAACTCCTCCGAGGAAAAACATCAAAAAAGTCCTTCTTCAACTGCAACTTCCTCCACTATGCCACCATGGATGAGTGGATTGAAAGCTTGAATCTCCGAGCACTTGTTCGGAAGAATCATGTGTCCGATAGTATGTTCCATGTTGTGATCGGCGGTATCGGATTTCCTCGCAATGATGACCGAGTTTATGACTTCATCCGTTGGATGGTAGACCGAGAGAACCTCGAATCCATGGAGCTCACATGGATCAACCACAGGGTAGAGAAAAGCTCGAGCGCCGTGAGCGCTTCGGAGCATTAGTATCGAGCCCGGGGCCATGTGCTTAGCCAAGTGGCTCACAACCTTCATCTTCTCTTGTTTGTCCATACCAACTAGAGCTGCTAAAAAAACAACATCATAGTCTCTTAGACAATTACCAGTCTCCAAGATATCAGTAGTATGGAAAAACATACGCTTAGACAGGTCAGGATGGTTCGAAACGAGCCGACTCGCTTGCGAGTTGGCTTCGAGGTTGAGATCATAGTTGTGAAACTCAGTGGTTTTCAGGTGATTCAATGCTAAAACAATTGATGTTAGAGGCAAAGGCCCAGAACCCACAAAAGCTATGGAATTTGGGACCTTGATACTATGTTGGCACAAAATGTTGTATTCTAAAAGGCTAAGCTTAAGGTAATTGGAGTAGTAAGGAAATATAGTTAAGTGCTCTAGAGGTTCAGTGTAATTAGAAGCAAGGATCTCAGAGAAATGGCTCTCTAAGTGGCCCTCTGCTTCCCCACATAGCTTGATGAGGTTTGAACGTATCTCCTGAACCCTTTTACTCAGCCTGTTGACATCAATGGAACAAGGAGGAATGCATGTCAACACTAACTTTGTGAACAAAATGTTGACATCCATTGAAGGCTTGAGAGACTCTAGTCTTGAGATGTCAACACAGATTTCACAAACTGTTTCTATCAATGAATCTTCATGGAAACCCATGTCGACACTATGAGAAAAGAGTTAGGACCCTTTTTTTTTTCTGACAGAAGCAAAGGGTTAGGACTTCAGGACCAAGAAGACTCGCAAGTCACAATACGCATCCCAACCAAGAGGGTCCTATTTAAGAAGGCTTGTGGGGTAGGACCTAGTGGTAGCACTTGATTCTTTGTCATATCGCCCTACTGCCTCATAGTCCACCATAATAGTGTAATGGTAGACATTTTGCTAATCCATTATTGTTTGAATGAAAAAGATCTGGTTAGTTTTATGCTCTCTGTGGACCCACGTGACCACCGGTGGTTCGTTGGAGAAAACATGATCTAGTTGTTCAATAGTTAATATTTATGCATTAATTAGTGGTTCATGTTGTCATCTGTCATATGAATACTAACACAGACATAGACACGGACTCGATATTTATATGAGACATGAATACAATTTTTTTTTTTGAAAACTAGGACATGATCAGGACATAGTTTTCGATATTTTAATACATAAGTATTGATTGTATATTGAAAATATTATGAAAATACTAAAAGGTTACTAAAATAATGTTTAACGTGTCATGACATATCACATGACATGTCTAGGTGTCATGTCGTGTCGTGTCATGTAGGATGTTAAACGATCATCCACCAATCAAAGGACCAATTAATTATCTCATTAATTACCAAATAATCTAGGGTTTCATGTTGTCATAGTGTGACATTCTCCAGTAAAGTAACATTATTTCCACTAGAACTTCTAAATAGTACATACATTTTGAGTGAGTGAAGGCATTGAATGACATAGGGGAAGGGGAGCCATATAATAATGTGCTCTTGCATATGAATGTTCTCCCACTAAAGCCATATCCTTTCACAATTGTTTATTGTCATTGGCATTGGTGTGCAAGGCTGCCTTTTCCGGAAGAAATTTTGAGACACTCATAGTGGAGGTGTCGCAATTGATTGTGACCAATGTTTTCTATACAATTTTAGAAGATTTTCTCCAACCGTTGGATTTCCCTTTTCTATCCTATTCCATTTTATTCCCAAATTGGCAACTTTTTGAAAAGCAATATGTGACTTATCGGTGATGGAAATGCTTTTCTCTCATCCCTATCATGACAGATTTTCTCTTGTGAGCCCCAAGGGGTTTGACATAGTGGAAGGGAGCCTTTGCTACTAGGCGGGTGGTCAGGGTTCCATTCTCACCGATGTCAGCTCCTCGCATTATGGATAGGAAGGGTATTATGCCCCTTGCTTATGCCAAAACAAGTTGACTATGAGAGCAAGGGGTGCACCAAGGCTTTAACATCATTGGGACAATAGCCGTAAGTACAGCAAGCATAGCCAGCGCGACTAGACCTCTAATCCCAAAGGTGGTTTCCCTGCTTCTCATAAAAAAAAGAAGGGAAAGTGATAAAAAAACAATAATTAAAGTGAGTAAAAAGTGATAGAAAACTAAATGAATTACTGCTTTTTTAAGTGCATCTTTTAATATTTTTTCCATAAAATATTTGATTATATAAGTTTTATAATAAAAATATTACTCTCCTAACATTAAAGCGTTGTTCCAAACATCAAGAAAGATTGAATGATATTCATAAGAAAACAGGCTTTTTCCATATTTAATAAGTGGGTTTCTGAAGCATGAAAGAAGTGCATGGTTTCACACCTTAGAAGTGAGCTTTCGAGGATTTCAAAAGCTTCCAGGACATTTTGAACAATATAAAAATAATCAACATGGCCTTCATTTTTTTTAATGTGTTCCTTTTTTCTTTTCTTTTTTTTGTTTCTTTTGAGAGAATCAATATGGCCTTCATGGCATGCTGCATTTGATCTAAATGAAGCTTACTGTTTGGCTAAAGATGCTTTGTCATTGGCTACAGTATGCTATAATCCATTGTGTGACTGGTGATGCCCAATAGTCAAGCCAAACACTGGAAGTGCAGCCATATGTGCATTATCCCAAGGTATAACAATACTTGCAGGAAAAACTACCACAAAAAATGATGGAACCCTTTTATCAAAATAACCACTTAGGGCATGTTTGTGTGCCAAAGAAACGCCCCCCCCCCCCCCCCCCCTCTCTCCATGGAAACAAAGTCAAACACCTACCCACGTCGGACTTCGTTTCAGCTGAAAAGGTGGGCTCCCATTGAAACACGGGCTGCCATATGTGTATTATCCCAAGGTATAACAATACTTGCAGGAAAAACTGCCACAAAAAATGATGGGACCCTTTTCCAACGTAACCACTTAGGGCATGTTTGTGTGCCAAAGAAATGGCCTCCCCGTGAAGACTCTCTACGGAAACTAAGTCAAACACCTACCCATGTTGGACTTCGTTTCCGCTGAAAAGGAGGGCTGTCATTGAAAACACGGGCCCTTTTGTTTTTTTTTGACAGAGAAAGCTGGGGTTAAGCAGACCCCTGCCAGTTATACAACCATATACCATTGGGATTCTGACTTGCAACGTCTCAACACAAGTTGAAGTGCACTAGCTCCTCCTCCTTGACAAGCAAAACCTCTTTCTCCCGTTGGTAACATGGGCCCTTTTCTTCGTTGAAAGTGAATCCCGTATTTCAACGGGATGTTGTGGGGCCTGGTGTCTACTTTTTAAAAGATATTTTAAAATATATTTTCAATAAAAATCAAGTATAAATCATACACCAAATCTAAATAATCAGCTCACACAAAAGTGGTGAAGTCTAAGTCAAACTATAGGGAACGGGATAAGAACAAGTATTCCAAACAAATCACACTCTTTATTGCCTCAAAACTGAAAAAAATACAAAAGCAAATATGCACAAAACCTATTACAAAAGCACGAGCAAAAACAAAATCTAAATGAATTATAACCCCAAAATGATAGAAATGGTTTAATGCCCTAACTATAAAAACTCTAAATATAACCGTGAGCTAGCTTTCTTCAACCTATGTGCAAAGAACTTGAGTGCATCCACTTCAATCACCTTGTTCACCTTGGTGCTCGTCGAGGATACTACCTTCAAACACAGAAAACAAAAACCCAAAAGGCAAAACTATTTCTATATTATGTTAGTGACCCGACAAAGATTCAATTAGACTTAACTTAAGCACTCAAAACTTAATTTAAGGTTTCAATTTTTTGACGAAAACCAACACCTAACACATACAAAGCAACTCAATTACGACACAAAAAAACTCACCAAATACACTCTAAGTCACTTAATTATAAAAAAATTAATAATTTCTAAAAGTAGCTGCAACTAAAACTGCAAAAACAGAAAATCGACTTTAGTAAAATTATTGTAAAATCCCTACTCCTGGTCAGATCGAGCTAAAATTTAAAAGAAATACTCTAGACACGTACAACTACCACATGCTAAAATTTCAGCCATAAACTCCTTTTGGATCGACCGAAACAATCTGTTTATCAAACCAGAAAATTCAGAACTGAAGGTCGCATTTCTTCAAAGCCAGAAAATTGGCTTCGATAAAATAGCCTTAAAATCCCAACCCCTAGTCGGATCGAGCTGAAATTTTGAAGGAATACTCTAGACACGTACAACTAACACATACTAAAATTTTAGCTATAAACTTCTTTTGGATCGGTTGAAACAGTTTGTTCATCAGACCAAAAATTCAGGCCTGATACAAAAAATCCAACTGATGAAGAAAAGAGTTTTCCGGTAAAAATAAAAATTTTTAAATATAAAACAATGAGTCTAAACGATCCTAAACAAACCTAAAACACAAAAATCATAGAGAGTAAATCTAAATATGAAAGAAAAATAAAACAAAATCTGATCTACATGCAAGAAATCCTAAAAACCTAAAGAAGGGGTAGAAGAAAGAACTTACCGGCGGCGGTTCCTAATTTTGGATTGGGTTGACAAAAGAGCGGATCTCCCCTATGATAGTGCTATGTCTCAGAGGTTGCCCACAATGTGAAAAGTGATGCCAGATGTCTGTTACACATGAAACTCATGTGGAGAGGAAGAAGTGAAGAAAGAAGAAGAAGAAAGAGAGAGCGAAAATGTTTAAAACTACACTACAAATACCATTATTTCATGACAATTCTAAGGTAGTGCCCCCTATGGAAGGCTATTTTAGACTTTTTAACCTTTTCTCAGCTGGATTTAAGATTGGAGGAGTAAAATTTGAATCTTCGCTCCAACTGCTTTGAAATAACCCTAGAATGCCCGACTTGCACCCGATTTAGATGAAACTTGCACCAAAAAATCCTTGCATACAAAACACCAAAATTCATCAACCATGGGTATTTTAACATTAAAATTAATGAAATTCATGCATATATTGTATAAAAATACATGTAATTTATGCATGATCAAATTCTCCCATGCTTAATGTTTGCTAGTCCTCGAGCAAACTACTCTAAACTACAAAAAAATGCAAATAAAATAATCAAAACAACTAACTAGCCTAACTTAAGTTCGTAGGAATCACAGTTGCATTTATCACATGCAACAAACCCTTTAAACCCCTAGGTTATCTTTGTGGATGAGTAAGGTTTCATGAGGGTTTGCAGTGATGCTACCCACAAACATCCATGCCTTGTATATATTTGATTTAAAACATAGGTCTATAGAGTATACATTACACCATCATTCATCTTATGCGTCATTGGAGCTTGTTTAACATAGTGACTAGCCACCATAACACAAACCTTTAGACACATGTAATTAAAATTATCATCTATCATATACTCATGAAGATCATAATACAATTGAATGCTTAAGTAGTTTTAGATATGCTCTTCGTATAAACACCTCAATGTCAACTGATTACACCTTGACCCTTTTCTTTTGCCGCATATGCTTCCCCCATGTTTTGTGCAATATCAGTGTTCTTTAGGCTTTCTACATGGTCCATGTACCGAGCTTTGGCCCGGTAGCTCCCGGGTCAAATGACCTTAGGGAACCAAGTGCAGAGCATTCATCAGACTTAATTACTCGAACCAAGTGGGTTACGACCACTGACTAAGCCTAAGGCTTAGTTCCACTTTATTCCTTTTTCTGTGTGAATGCAAACACTTTGTAGAGTGCCTGAACCCATCTACTTCAGTCACATGACTTACTATGTATGCAATTTTATGGTCTATAGTGCTCTGTATTTTTATCTTAGTGTATTTCATATTTTTTTTCAAGGGGTCATAATCTTCTTTACTTCAGCACTTCAGAGTATACAATATCATAAATATATATATAGACATTCAATTCCAATCCGATTTGCCTAAGAAAAATCATGGGTAGGGCATTCAAAATGTCTAACCTACTTTTAACCCTTAGCATAAAAATGAAACAAGTTCAAATGTACATCTCAGAACCTAACTTTAGATTTTATCAATATATACAATGGCAAGTATGCTTCAAGTGTATCACACCCTCCCCCATGCATGAAATTCACTATCTATAGTGGTATGCCATGAAAAGATGAGGCTGACATATACGTGACAATGCACACTATGAAGGAAAAGCAACAAAAGGAAAATGAATAGATACGATTGGGTATGCTCAATGCTCTTAGGAGTCCATATTACTCATTTTAACCATGCCGACCCTATTAAATCCACTAGATTTACCTAAAATGCTCATAAACACTCAAAACTCAAGGTGAGTAGTCAGTATATAAATGACAAAAATAAATAATATAAAGAAAGAAACAAAATTCTATCTACTATGAGTTGCCTCTCATGAAGCGCTGTATTTATTGTCGACAGCCAGACAAAGAGACTACTAGCCCTTGCAGTCAATCATAACAATGGACTCAATGTCTTGTCCATCTGTGAGGCCCGAGATATAGGGCTTTAATCTTTGCTCATTCACTTTGAAATCCCCACCCATTTTGGGATCCCTCAAAGTGACTGCACCATGGAGGGAAGACCTCAAGGATCTCAAACGGGCCATCCCACATGGACCTTAGCTTTCGTGGAAATAGTTGAAGCCGCAAATTGAAAAGCCAAACTTTTTGCCTAGGCTCAAATTCCTTCCTAAGAATATGCTTGTCATGAAAGGCCTTAGTTCGAGCTTTGCAGATTTTGGCATTCTCATATGCCTCATTTCGCAGCTCCTCGAGCTTGCTTAGTTGTAGCTTGCATTTTTTTCTAGCCTGGGTCAAATCAAAATTGAAAGTTTTGATTGCCCAATAGCCCCTGTGCTCCAACTCAACAGGGAGATGACATGGTTTCTCAAATACCAAACGGTGGGGAGACATGCCAATGGGGGTCTTGTAAGCGGTCTGATAGGCCCACAAGGCATCGTCCAATCACTGAGACCAATCCTTATAGTCTGGTCGAACCATCTTCTCCAAGATTCTCTTAATTCTTTTGTTGGGGACCTCAACTTGGGCACTAGTCTATGGGTGATAGGGGGTAGCTATCTTATGATGTAATCAACTTATACGTTCTTGAAGTACTGACCCCCGTCACTGATCAAGGCACGTGGAACTCCAAACCTACTTATTATATTGTGCTTAATACAATTAACCACTTTATGACCATTGGTCTGGGTAGACACAACCTCCACCCACCTGGAGACATAGTCTACCACAATAAAGATATACATATAACCAAACGATGGTGGAAAAGGGACCATGTAGTCTATCCCCTAAACATTAAAAATCTCAATAATCAAAATGAGGATTAAGGGCATCATGTTTCTCCTGGACATGTTCCCTAATCGCTGACATTGCAAGCATCTATGACAAAACTCATGCAAGTCCTCATGAAATGTAGGCCACCACAATCCAGATTGCAAGACCTTGGTTGCAGTCTTTGTACTGAAGAAGTGACCTCCACATGCCAGGGAATGACAAAAGGTTAGAATGGACTCGACGTCCTCCTCTGGGATACACCTCTGAATAACCTGGTCTGCTCCAAACTTGAAAAGCTCTGGATCCTTCCATAAATAGTACTTCACTTGTGCCATAAACCAATCTCTCTCAGGTTTGCTTCAATGCGCAGGGAGCTTTCACCAGATAATTTGTAATATAAGCAAACCAAGGTAGATGCTTGACATGCAAGGTTGTTAAATGCGATGAGGCGAAGTGAGGCGTTGAGCTTGTTATGAAGCAAGGCGTAAGTTTCGAGGCATTAAAGCGTAAGCTTCATGATCAAAATAATAAAATATATAATATTAATAAACTAATGAAATAAGGAGTGAAAATCAGTTATGCATACAATTACAAAATGAGTATACACAATAGCTGTAACACTGAGAGAGAGAGAGAGAGAGGTTGTGATTTACTGTTTCAAGTTGTCACAGATTTGAAAGTGTGTAATGAGCAATCAGCCTCTATCATGCATATGTAGTGACACTGGAAAGCAGGTGATGCACGAAAATATAAACCTAAAAGTAATGTCCAAAATACAATGCATTTTCTCTCTTAGTCCTGTATCAGGGGTTCAATCAAACCTTACACATACAGATCACTGGACATAATCTTCGGCCATTTGGAAGGAGTTAAGTCATTAGGGTTAAATGTCATTGAAAAATGCTAATAGCAGCATCATACTCTACTCCTATCTAGATGATATGATGATAATACCAATAATCCCACAATCAGATATTCAAGTTCCAATTCAGTTCCACCATAAATTTATTTTATTAGGCAACTGATATCGAACTTCATAAAGAATAACGACTGTTATTGTCAAAAGCCCATGAGTGTAGTTGAAATGGCATAAGTGATCAACAACAATAATGTTTAGCCTTACAGGGAAAGCTTTGATAGAAGAACACAAAATGTGGAAGACTGAAAATGCTATCACAGCAAAGTAAAAGGTTCCATATTTACCTAGATTATATAGAAATGCAAAGGATTCATCTTGACATTTAAAGCACAATACTCATCAAGAAAAAAATTTATATATGAACAATGAGGTGGCATTATGGTGAAAATATTAGTGATAGTTGGTGAATTAATCCAATGGAATAACCTAGAGAAATCTGGCTACAAACCAAATATGATAAGTGAAAGATTAACAATTAACAATTAAAAAATAACTAACTAATAAAAGTATATTCCGGTTCTCAAAGAACAACACATGTTGGAAGCTTGCCTAGGACAATTTCCACATAGGCCAAAAAAATGTGGTCAAATACTGATTTTACTCTGAGAATTTGTCAAGATCTCATCTGCAACCAGAACTCATTAGAAAATTATCATTAAGATACGAGAAACAGAATCTGTATAAAAGTAAAGGCCATGATTGTCGTGTAACCTATCCATTTTCAAGATTAAAGCACCATCCTCAAGATACTGCCTGTTTAAGTTTTGAAATATCAAATAGATCATGAAAATGGATAGATACTATCCGGTAAATTTTGAAGCATCAAAAAATGGAAAACTTGGAAACAGAAATGTGTTTCTCAGTTTCTTTTGGACAATAAATAAAAACAGCAACATAATAGCTTCCCAAAATCTTAGAAAAAATTAATAATGTTAAAAACAAAATTAAGGCTAATCATTACGTTCCATCAATCGACAAAATACAGAGCATCAACAATTATGAATGGAACAAAAAAGGGAAAATAAAGAACCATGGTTTTGAATTGCTTCCATCAATGGAGTGAAAAGTAGGTATACCCAAAAAGAAATTCCTGATTATCATCAAGTTGCAATAAACTCTGAAAAGTAGAGTTTGCTATTGATGTGGGATTACGGCAAATATGACAGAGTGGTGAAAAAAATCAAATTTTCTAGTTAAAATGATTTGATCTGAACTATGTTTTTTAATAAATAAGCAATGAGAGACACGTCTAGTAGTATTAAGCAAAAAATACCTGCAACCATGTTCCTTTTATGTGGTTAGGATGGTTAGGAGATAAGGGAAGGTGCTAGGTGTTTGTTGTTTCTTTATAAATAGTTGGTTAGGGCCATTTTTTTTTCTGTTCATGAATTTATGTCTTCATTACTAGTGTTGGTTCCCAGTAAAATTTATGTTGTGCACACTCATCGGGGTATGCTTCTTTCTCTTCATTCCTTGTCCAATAGCAGTGAATGATATCTGATGTTTTAAAGTTCATTAACTGGATCTTGAAACTTTATGGTCGAGCACTTAAAATGTTTCCACTGGCTTTGTTGACCACAGGAATAGCATATTTATCAAGAGAACAAGAGGTTGATGGTCTATAGCATTTCAAGCTCACAGATGATTATCTATCTAGTGATTGTCCTAAAGAAGTCAAAGATATACCATTAATAAGAACCACCGATGTTCTTTTCACCAAGAGAATGAGGCTTAGATTTAGTGAATGGTGTGACAGTTTTCTAGCTTCCCAAGTTTGGTCAGATCAACTTGGAGAAGGTTCTGGTGACCACAAAACACAACTGAAAACTATTTTCTTTAAGATGCGGCCATCTCTTTTATTGAATGGGTTCACCTCTCATCAACTAAAGTTGATTCGACGGGTATTCTATTTCTTTGCCAACTTAGGTAGCATTTGGATGTATCTATAAATATGCAATTTTCATTTATATTTATTTTAGAAAAAATTCACTGTGTTTGGATGTCCTACTTTTATTTGTTCATTACAAATTTTGCTGAAAAGATAGAAACACTCTCTCTTTTAAAACTTACAGCACTACAGGCATCTTCATGTTTTCCTGTTGAACTATCTTATGGTTTATGGTTTTCAAGTTGATCATCTTTTGGTCAGATGGTACTATCATCTTAGTTGTTAACTACTATTTGCTCACATTTCTTCAAAATTTTCATGTTTTTTGTTTAATTTTTCTTGTGATCATGTTATTCCCATCTGCAACCATGAATTTATTGATGACAGATGACTGAATATAGGTTATAGGAAAGAGTTTCAAAGACCTTTTATACATCCGCTCATATGATAATAGCTCTGATGAGGAAAGCATGGTCATGTACACAAATTCTGAGGATGACAAAGCCTTTCTTATGGTAAGAAATTTTAAAAGAAACATGACAAAAAGACCTGTACAAGTTTTACCATAAGATTATCAATCATCTAAGATTCTATACACTCATTAAAATGGGAAAGATTATTGAAACTTTTCGCACCCAATTATCCTTGAAAACCATAAGATAATTCAAAATAACAACTATTGTTGAGAAAATATCACATAGGTCTCTCTCCTTTCATCAAACATTACTTGAAAGAATTAGAAATATCAGAAACAAAAGAACAAAAAACTCAAGAACTCAATCACCATCTAACGAAAATTGACCCACCTTGACAAAACAGAGAGAAATATTTAACACCCAATCAGAGAGAGAGGGGAGGCATGGCAGGGAGATGTCGGCCTCCCGGCGAACATAAAAGAAAGGGGGGAGAAGGAGAAGTAGATAGAGGTAGAGAAGGTGCGTACCTTAGAGGTCACCGACGGTGTTGATCGGAACACGAGGGAGGAGGCGGTGTCAGCTCCCCTGAGAGGCGATGTCGGCTCCCCTGAGAGGCGTCGGATGCAAGGTCGTCGGCGTTGGGAGCGAGAGACGAGGAGAGGAGAGGAGAACAGAGGTGTAGGCTGAGAAAGCCCCCCCCCCCCCCTCCCCTTTCGTGTTTTATATTTTTGTGGGCTATACATGATGCATACGCCTTATAATCGAAGTGGGCCTCAAAGCGTGCACTTCGAACCTGCAAATGCTTCACTACAGTGCTTCAGTACCTTGAGACTATGCTTCGCCTCTGCACAACACTGTTGACATGTAAGATTTGTTTATCCGAAAACAAATCATCATTTTGTCCCTGATTAGTAGAAGAATCTATAATCAATCTAGACAAATGGTCTGCTACTATATTTTCACTGTCGCTCTTATCTCAAATCTCGAGATCAAACTCCAATAATAGCAGAATCTATCAGATGAGTCACAATTTTGTGTTTTTCTTACTCATCAGGTACCGCAAAGCAACATGATCTAAGTAGACAATGACTTTGGAGCCTAGCAAATATGACAAAAACTTCTCTAATGCAAATACTATGGCCAAGAGTTCCTTCTCTGTGCTAGTTTAGTTCAACTGTGCATCAGAGAGAGTCCTACTGGCATAGTAAATGGCATAGGGCTTTCAATCAACCTTTTGCCTAAGAATGGTTCCAACCATGTAATCAGAGGTGTCATACATAATCTCAAAGGGCAATGCTTAGTCTGGAGATCAAAGAATAGGGGCAAAAATAAAGGCATCCTTAAAAGTTAAGAATTCCTTCATGCAATCCTTATTAAAGTGAAAGGGGTGCTCCTTTGCTAGCAATGCACACAATGGTCTAAAAATCTTACTAAAATCCTTTATGATCCGTCTATAAAAGTTAGCATGTCTAAGAAAGGATCACACTTGTCTCACTGAGGTAGGCAGGAGAAGTTTGGCGATTGAATCCACTTTTGCCTTATCTACCTCAATACCCCGTTTGGACAAAATGTGTCCCAACACAATGCCCTGCTTTATCATGAAATGACTCTTTTCTCAACTCTGCACCAGATTTGTCTTCATGCATCGTTTAAGTACACGAGTCAGCTTTTGGAGACAATCCTCAAAAGAAGAGTCATATACAAAGAAGTCATCTATAAAAATCTCTAGGATGTCATCCCCCATATCCGAGAAGATGGTGATCATTCACATTTGAAAAGTAGTCGGAGCATTACAAAGCCTAAATGACATACGTCTAAAGGCGAAGGTGCCATAAGAAAAAGTGAAAGTAGTCTTCTCCTGGTCTTCGGGATGTACAATCACTTGATTGTATCCTGAATATTCATCCAGGAAACAAAAATAGTTCTGGCCTGCAAGTCGCTCAAGAATCTAGTCGATAAATGACAACGAAAAGTGGTCCTTCATCGTTGTAACGTTCAACTTCCTGTAATCGATGCAAACTCATCACCTCGTAGTGGTTCTCATTGGGACACTTTTTTCTTTCTCATTAATGGTCATGGTGAGTCTTGACTTCTTAGGAACAACCTGAGTCGGGTTCACCCACTGACTGTCAGAGATGAGATATCTAATCCCTGCATCCAACCACTTCCTTCTTTACCACCTCCTTTATGTTAAGTTTTAGCTTCCTCTGTATTTCTCTAGAGGGTTTTGCACCTTCTTCCATTATGATATTGTGCATGCAGAAGGAAGGGTCTATACCCTTCAGGTCAACCATGAACCACCCTATCACCGCTTTATGCACTTGCAAGACCTGAAGCAATTGGTGCTCCTGATTGCGCGTCAGATTTGTAGCAATAATCATGGGTAGTATCTGCTTGTCACCTAAGAAGGCATACTTGAGTGAAGTCGGTAAAGGCTTTAACTCAAGCTCAGGCGGACACTCTATTGAAGGTTTGGCAGGTTTCTCTGCCAAGTTCAGGAAGGGCTCAAACTTCCAGGTCCAATTAAGCTTGCCTAGTGAGACGAATAACTCTTCCATGATATATGTACTATCTTCTCTGAGCAATTCATCATCATCATCTTGAGGTGGATCGCTCAATGCCTAAAAGGGCTCTGCTTCAACCAAGTCCTGGACTATGTCTACCTGGAAGCAAGCATCCTCACCAACAAGCCCCATGGCAGCATTAAAGATGTTCAATATTATCTTTTTGTTGCCAAAGGATACATAATAGCCCAAGTGCGGCAATTGATGCACACATTAGCTGTAGCCAAGAAAGGTCATCCCAAAATAATGGGTGTCTGCCTAACGTGATCCATGCTCTCTATGTCTAGAATAATGAAGTCAATGAGAAAGTAGAAGTCCTCCACCTTGACCAAAACATCTTCAAGAATCCCTTATGGGACCTTTATGGATCGATCTGCAAGCTACAGGGTCATAGGTGTAGGATTTATCTCCCCAATCTCAAATGTGTCATAAAAGAAACCTGGCAAAATGTTAACACTTGCCCCAAGATCAAGCATGACATACTTGATAGTGTTGTCCCCTATGATACATGAGATAATGGGAGCCCCTGATTATTGAGCATAGGTGGAGTTTGGTGCTGAAGCACTGAACTTACCTATTCCGTGAGATAAACTTTCTTAGGTACATTAGACCTAGACTTTTTCTTTTGAATGCAAAGCTAACATAGGTGGGAACCTCCTGAATGACATCAAGCAAGAAAAGATTAATGTGTACTTGAATAACTCAAACATTTCTTGCATCTTGATTCACTGCTTGCCAAAGGATTTGGGCTTCTCTAAGGCTTTAGGAAAGGGAGCTCTAAGGATATATGAAGTGAATGGCTCAGGTTGAGGAGCCTTGCCACTTTTTTTGGGCCTTTCTATAGAGTTCGATTGGTCATTAGTCTAACTCTTAGGTTACACAGTCATCTCCTGGATATGGTGATACTCCTTTCCACTCTGGAAGGTCATAACAGACTTGGCCTGCTCTTGGTGAGTCTTTGTCATATGCAGGCCATAATGCATGGGTTCTTTACTTCTAGGGTTGACTATAAGTTGACTGGGTAAAGCTCCTTCACTATACCTGCTTAACGCATCGACCAACTATCTCATTTGAATCTCAAGCTTCACTATCGACTATGTATAGGAGTTTAGATTAGCCTTTATGTCTGAAAAGACTTGAATGGGCTTTTCCTCAAAAGATTGACTTGTTGAAGTCTCGAGATGAGGGGTTTGGATAAACAAAGACCGACTAGGAGGAAGAGTGGGTATCTGGTAGCCTTGTTGGTAGCCACCTGGTCGAGCCTGAGTTTGGGCAGGAATGGTGGCTTGGTTTTATGAATTTCTCTATGAGAAGTTGGGGTGGTTTCACTAGCTTGGGTTATAGGTGTTTAAGAATGGATTGTTGGTGGGTCTAGCGAAACCCTGTGCCGCTTGAATCTATTCCTAAACAAACTCAAGATATTGCGGCGCGGATGGACATTCAACCATATGATATATTGGGCTAGCACACAATGCACACTCCTGCTGCACTGGAGATGAGCTTGACAATAATTGATCCAATTTCTGGGTTAGAATATCAAGTTTGTATTGCAACTCAAGGGAGACTCCTACTTCATACATCCCCTCTTTTTTGGGATCCCCAGGCGCTGCGTCGCCCTTTCTGCTCGTGAAGTGGAAGCATGGTGCATAGAGTTTTCAATCAGAATTTCAAACAACGTCCATGCCTCATCCTCACTCTTTAGCATAAACGTACCCCTACAGGCTTCTTCTTCGTCAACCCATCATAAAAGTATTGAACCAATTGTCATTTAAGCACCTGGTGGTGGGGGCACTTCTTGAGAAGATCCTTTAACCTCTTCCAAGTCTCGTGGAATTATTCTCCCTCCAGTTGGTTGAAACTGGTGATAACTTTTCGGAATCGGTTCATTTTACCAATCAGAAAATATTTTTCAAAAATTCCTTTTGCATCTGATCTCAAGTGGTAATTTGAACCGTATCTAGAGACTTCAATCAATACTTGGCTTTGTCTTTGAGGGAGAAAGGGAATAAAGTTGGCCTAAGTGTGTCATCTCTAAAGTTGTTGATCCTAACAATGAAACATATCTCTAGGAATTCATTGAGATGACGGTATAGATCCTCATTGATAAGGCCATAATAGGATGGGAGCATTTAAATAACGATCGCCATGATTTCATATTAGTTCACTCTTATATTAGGTCTTGCAACGCAGGAGGTGAGAGTATACTTGGTAAAAATGAAGTACTCTATCAAAGGATGGATTTGGGTGGGGTCTTCCGCCATGGGTCCGGCTCTACAGAATCTCTTGAGAATTGATTCAGGGTTATCGACTAGATCAACAAGCTCATGGCGTAGAGGGCATCACCCTTGCATACACTATTGAGTTAGACCCGGCGTGCCTTAAAAGGCTTTCTACCTAACCTAACGTACAAGTGTAATCAAGACAAACCACGGAAGCAAGTACTACAAAAGTAAATAAACACGCAACCACGCACTTGCAACAATGGAGTTATCTTAACAACAATCAAACTAGATGCTCGATCACCTATAGTTTGGGTACCCTATTTAGGTGGGCCAAGCAATAAAATTAAGATAGATCTAAAGTTTACAGCCAAACATGGATCTAACAATCCTAGTTAATTTGACCAAAGCAAACTAAACATTCTTAATATATAAAACAAGGAAGTAAACTAAGTAATCCTATGTAATAAATAAAACAAACTAGCAATCCTAGGTAAACATGAACAAACACTAGCCAATAAAGTGAATACTTAGACCTTAATCGTCGTTCCCCAACAATGACGCTAAAATTTGATGTCTACTTTTTAAAAGATGTTTTCAATAAAAATCAAGTGTAAACTACACACCAAATCTAAATAATCGCCTCACACAAAAGCGATGAAGTCTGGGTCGAACCAAAGGAAATAGGATAAGAACAAGTATTCCAAACAAATCACACTATTTATTGCCTCAAAATTTTTTAAAAATATGAAAGCAAATGCACATAAAGCCTATTACAAAAACAGGAGCAAAAACAAAATTTAAATGGATTACAGCCCAAAAATGATAAAAATGGCCTAATGCCCTAACTATAAAAACTCTAAATATGATCGTGAGCTAGCTTCCTTCAACCTGTGTGCAAGGAACTTGAGTGCGTCCACTTTAACTACCTTGTTCACCTTGGTGCTCATCAAGGCCACTACCTGCAATCACATAAAATGAAAACCCAAAAGACAAAACTATTTCTATACTATGTTAGTGACCCGATAAAGACTTAACTTAAGCACTCAAAACATAACTTTAAGTTCTAATTTTTTGACAAAAACCAACATTTAACACATATAAAGAAACTCAACTAAGACACCCAAAAACTCACCAAACACACTCCAAGACACTTAATTATAAAAAAAATAAAATTAATTTCAAAAAATTGCTGCAACTAAAACTGAAAGTCGGATTTCTGTAGGGACAGAAAACTGGCTTCAGTAAAATGGCTGTAAAATCCCAACCCTTGGTTGGATTAAGCTAAAATTTGAAGATAATACTTTAAACACATACCACTAATACATACTGAAATTTTAGCCCTAAATTTCTTCTAGATCGACCAAAACAGTTTGTTTATCAGACTAAAAAATTCAGAATTGAAGGTCGCAGTTCTGCAAAGCCAAAAAACTAGCTTCGGTAAAATGGTCGTAAAATCCCAACCCCTGATCGGATCGAGCTAAAATTTTAAGAAAATACTTTAGAAATGTATAGCTAACACATACTAAAATTTCATCCCTAAATTCCTTCTGGATCGGCCAGGATGACTTGTTTATCAGACCAAAAAATTCAGGCCAGATACAAAAAATCTAGTCGATGAAGAAGAGAGTTTTCCGACTAAAAAAAAATCTAAAACATAAAACAATGAGTCTAAATGATCTTAAACAAACCTAACACACAAAAATCATAGAGTGTAGATCTAAATATGTAAGAAAAATAAAATAAAATATGATCTACATGCAAGAAATCCTAAAAACCTAAAGAAAGGGTAGAAAAAAGAACTTACCGGTGGCGATTTCTGATTTTGGATTGGGTTGAGAAAAGAGTGGATTGCCCCTATGATGGTGCTACATCCCAGAGGTTGGCCACAATGTGGGGAGTGATGCCAAATGACTACTGCACATGAAACTCACGTGGAGAGGAAGAAGAAAAGAAGAAAGAGGGAAAGAGAGTTTCCCATGTTGGGAAAGAGAAATAGGAAAAGGGGGGAGGGGGGCGGGGATAGCATATAAGGAGGAACTCTTCTATTTAGGTTTTCTAACTTATTTATAATGATAACCTAAAAAATAATAATTTCTAACTTTCTAAAAACACTTCTAACGTTTTTATTTTTAAAAACACTCAAAAGTAATACTTATTTATAAAACTACACTACAAATACCATTATTTCATAACAATTTCAAGGTGGCGCCCCCTATGAAAGACTATTTTGAACTTTTTAACCTTTGCCCAGCTGAATTTTATATTGGAGCATGTAAGAATTGAATCTTGACTTTGGATCTTCGCTCCAACTGCTTTAAAATAACTTTAGAATACCCAACTTTCATCCGATTTGAACAAAATTCGCACAAAAAACTCTTTGTAAACAAAAACACCAAAATTCATCAATCATGAGTACTTTAACATTAAAATCAATGAAATTCATGCCTATATTGTATAAAAACATATAATTTATGCATGATCAGGGCCCACAAAAATACATGAGGTCTAGTACATTCGCACAAAAATGGCCTATTTTCTGTGACACACAAAACATGCTCTTAGTCATGCAATCACTTTCCATGATTAGACCATACTTGGGTGCTAGTATGTGATGATAAAGAGTTCTCTCTCTAAGGGTAGGTTTGTGTGTCACTAAAAATGAGTGTTTTTCGCTGAAATAAATTGATGAGCGTGCAATTCTGCGGGGCCCAGAGTGACGACACAAACAGAGAAAACCGTAATTTTTTGCAAAAAAACACTTGATGGGCTGCCTCTGGGTTTTCAGCAGAAACTGTTCCCGTGGGAAAGGGGGTCCCATTCCATTTTCACGGAAGGCGTTCCCACGGAAGGGAGTTTTCTCCCTTGAGTCATGCAAATCACTTTTCAATACAAGTTTTTGATAAATAAGGGAAAGACTCTCTCATATAACTATGAGCATGAAATGCACAATATCTGCCACTGATTTTTGAGTGAGCTCTCTCTCTCTCATAATCATGAGCATGAAATGCACAATATGTGCCACTGATTTCTACATGAAAGGTTATGAAAGTTACATTTGATTAGAAATCTTTATATCATCATGTACATAGACGTTCGGACAAGCACAGTCGGAAAATAACAACTGCACACGTCTGTCAAGCACACGCCTAATTATGTAATCTCTCTCTCTCTCTCTAGACAAGCAATCTGAAAACAAATGTCTGTCAAGCACACACCTAATTATGTGACATCTCTCTCATTATTATGAGCATGAAATGCACCATATGTGCTACTAATTTCTACACGAAAGATGAAAATTGTCATTTGATTAGAAATCTTTGAATCCCCATGTGTTGTGTTTATTTCCATACACGCTAAGACAAGCGCAGTCTGAAAATAAGAAGCACACACGCCTGTCAAGCACACGCCTACCTGAAAAAATATATGGCTCTATTTTGCAGTCCTATGAAATCCACAAATTTTGTGAATTTGGCATTTCCCACCTGTTTATTTGGAAGCACATCCAACCATTACTTTGAAAATTCATTTTTGAAGTTGTTTGGATGATGTGTCGATTTTATAGTTGCCTCTTGAGCTACCTTGTTTCCAAACAGAGAAATATAATGTGATTTGTGTGAGGATGTGCGGTATTTGGTGTGAAAAAAAATGCAGCTACCAACTAGCATACACAAAGATATCATGGATACTTTCACATGTTGGTTTTGTTACCTATAGTTCTGTAAATATAAAAATTATTGCAGTACTAAAGTTGTAAACTATGATGAAATTCCTTACATTCAACATGTTTTTAACAAATTTGGATAAACTCCAAATGTGTATAACTATTGATGTGTATAAACAAATAAAACATCCAAATTTACTTGAGGGTCTCGTTATCTTGAGCATTGTATCAAACAGTTGGTATGCATGTTCAATGAACTAGTTCAAACCTTGAAAACAAAGACATTGAACCAGAGCTTTGGAAACAGAAAAAAAAAATCAAACTCTCCCTCAGTGTGATAAAGAATTGCATTTAAATGGCTCTGTATAAGAGGTAGAAGGGGAACATTGTTGCAGCAGCCAACCTCACAAGCTACGGTTTCTGCAAGACAGTAGAGAACGAGAGAAAATGGGGTTTGTGAAGAAAAAGAAAGAGAAAATGGCTGGCTGATTGAGGTATTTGCATGAAGTTAAGATGGTGGCTAGGGAGTTAATGTGGAAGGTGGAGAGGGAATCGGAAAAAGTAACGCGACCATCAGGAGAGGAATTGAGGTGGGAGTCGTCGACTACCACCTCCTGATGGTGGTAGTTTAGTTGTGAAATTGGCATCGGTAAATGCCTTCCTAGTTACCCTTTTTTTTTTGTTTATCCCTCCATCCCGAACGCTTTTAGGAGCTGAGTATTCCACAATTCTGCTCCGACGCTCTCCGACGGCGTGCTTCCAAACATGGCCTAAGAAATTGAAAAGTGTTGCTAAGATTCGCTCTAAAAAGGAAGAGGTTTACTTCATCAAAAGTGCATTCAGATATTCCTCAAAATGGTGTTGTTCTATCACTTTTATCAGTGAAAAGTGGTGCTTGGTATTTGAAAAGTGGAAAAAAAGATACTTCCTTTTTCATTATATTTGGCATGAACTACATGTCTATGGGAACCATATCTTGGTCGAATCTGGATATCATATTAGATCCAATTTCAGATTCATATCCAAGGTCAGAGTTTATTGAGTATATTTTTCTGTAAAAATCATATATGAGTAGGGGGTGTCAATGGGTTGGGTTTGACTCATATTGGATCCGTACCAAACCCTATAGGATCAGGGTTTGGTGATAAATAATGAGGTCCAATTAGAATCTGTGTCAGACTCAAAGGTTCGATTAATATATGGAGCCAGGTATGATTTGTGAAATTTATACCAAACCTAGGCCTGACCTTGACCTGAGTTTGAATTCTTACTAAGATCCACAATTTCTCAATATAAAAGAATAAAAAAATTTATTGTGTCGATTATGGTCCAGATCTAGCTCATGTAATCCTTATAGGATCCGCGTATGGTTTCTCTTAGTGTGAGTTCAATTGACCCAAGTCCAAACCCAGCACCAACATCTCAAATCAGATTTGGGTTTAGCCTCAGCTGAGCCCGAACCAAACCCGGCCCATTGACACCCCTATATGTACATGTGGGGCTCCAATCATTTTATATGTGGGTTGAGTGTTTAACCCATTTCAACCCCAACCAATACTTGAGGCACCAATAATGCATGCTTAGGCCCACACACAAATAATTTCCAATGGAAGGTCAATCATATGATGACTCCATTTGAAATGCTCCTCTTTCAATGAATAAAGTTGAGACAGGGAACAAGAAGCTGGGTCCATGCCAAACCTAAAAAGGTATGATAGATGCTGGATTAGGGGCGGACTAGAGATGATCCTAACCTTTTGCCTTTTGCGCCAAGTATCCACTCTTGGCACTCGAACTGACGCTTCTATGCTGACAGGGGGGGGGGGGTAGAAGCAGTTAGTGCAAGTCACCTTGTGTTGGGACGTTGCAGGTTCAAAACCCAATGGTATAGTTGTCTAACTGGTAGGGGTCTGCATAACCCAAACTTGCCTTTAAAAAACAAAAAGGTGTGTGCCTCGAGATTGATGATAGGATTCTATCTAATTAATTTTGAATGTCACTATGTGTGTAGCTCAGCCCTCTACATGTAAACACAATATTTGTACTTTGAAGATAGTTATCCTTGTTGGGTTTCCCTCCTTATGGGACCCTTCTATCTTGGAAATGGATCGTCTGATAACTAATCATTTATGGTATGATCATTGGATCAATGCACATTAATTATCGCAGCAGAATTCCCAAGCACGACGCTTGATCTTCTCAAAGACGATTTTTATATTGGCTGGATAGCGATTTGTGGCTTCATTGGGTAGCGATTTGTGATAAGGCGTTTAGGCGCATTGTAACTCGTGGATGGCGTTTAGTCTTCCGCATTAAATGCGGGTCTCGTTCTTTATTTATAGAGGATTTAAGAGAGAGAAGGAGTGAACGAGAATATAGCAGGAGAGAGTGTGAAATACAATTTTTAGGCACCGAAAGGATGTGTTGCGAACAAAGGCAAGAAGTGTTGTTACACTTCTTTCAGGACAACTTCGTGAGACTGGTTCTTCAGAGCATTTGTTCTTTGTTCTTCAGTGAGATATATCCTCTTTGTTCATTTCGTTACACCTTCGTGTGTTTGTAAAGGCTTATGTTCTTTGACCACTTTGTAAACTCTGTTTAAAAATAGTGAAAGGTGCTGACCTATTGGCCGTCGTGGGCGTACCTCAGTTTGAGAGAGAACTACGTAAATGATCAGTTCGAAATTACAGAAATGTGTATATCTCTCAACCACAGAAGTTGAGTTCATCGCCATTACAGAATCAATGAATTATTGTGGCTAAAAAAATTCTTGCAAGAGTTGAGCTTAAAGCAAGAAAGGTATGTTATTTATTGTGATAGTCCGAGTGCATTTCACTTGAGCAAGAATTCCACATTTCATTTAAGATCAAAATATATTGATGTTCGATACCATTAGATTCGAGATGTCTTGAATAACAAATTGTTGCAACTTTAGAAAGTTCACACTGATGATAATACATCAGATATGTTGACTAAGGCATTGCCCAAGGACAAGCTTGAGAAGTGTCGGTCTCTAGCAGGGATGGTCGAAGCCTCCACATAAGTCAAGAAGGGGGAGAATTGTTGGGTTTCCCTCCTTATGGGACCCATCTATCTTGGAAATTGATCGTCAGATAACTGATCATTTATGGTATGATCATTGGATCGATGCACATTCATTATCGCAGCAGAATTCTCAAGCACGACGTTTGATTTTCTCAAGGACGATTTTTATATTCGCTGGATAGCGATTTGTGGTTTCACCGGATAGCGATTTGTGGCTTCGCTGGGTAGCGAATTGTGCTTAGTGATTTGTGATAAGGCGTTTAGGCTCACTGTAACTTGTGGATGACGTTTAGTCTTCCGCATTAAATGTGGGTCTCGTTCTCTATTTATAGAGGATTTAAGAGGGAGAAGGAGTGAGCAGGAATATAGCAGGAGAGAGTGTGAGATACAATCTTTAAGGCACCGAAAGGGTGTGTTGCGAACAAAGGCAAGAAGTGTTGTTACACTTCTTTCAGGACAACTTCGTGAGGCTGGTTCTTCAAAGCATTTGTTCTTTGTTCTTCAGTGAGAGGTATCCTCTTTGTTCATTTTATTACACATTCGTGTGTTTGTAAGGGTTTATGTTCTTTGGCCACTTTGTAAACTTTGTTTGAAAATAGTGGAAGGTGCTGACCTATTGGCCACCGTGGACGTACCTCAGTTTGAAAGGAAACCACATAAATCTTTGTATATTTTTGTTTCCGATGTTGATATATTTTTCTCTCATTGTCATCGATATATTGTTTTCATCTGTTCACACTTGTGGGAAAGCCAGTTTTTTTTTTCAACAATCCTTCCATCCAATTCTTTCTGTCATGTTTAATTTTATGTGCCCAAGCAGTGCTACCCGGTACACAAATATGCTAAATAGGGTTTTTGGCTTTTCTGATGCTTTTTTCGAGATTCTGACCCCATAGATGTTTTCAGCATAATCAATTTATTAAAAATTGATGCTTGATATTTGGAGCCTTGAAAATTTACAAAGATTTTAGACTGTTGATCTCTCAAACTTTATAGATCAAAATTTAAAAATAATTGACAAAAAAAACTAAAAAAACCCATTTAGCATGTTTGCATCACTCTTGGTTTCAGATCTAGGGTGGATAACAGGTCGGGTTCAAGTCCACCTGGACCTACCTAAAGGTTTTCTACCCATTTATAATATGAATCAGAACAGATATTGGGGCCAAGTTCACTCATCTTGAGTCCAGACCCCTAAAAAAGACTGTTGCATACCCAGCTGCTAGGGTTGCGAATCGATCGGGTTTGGTTGGACATATGATCTCAATCTGACATGTTATTTTCAAATATGAATCAATGAAATATGATCTGCATGTGCATTGGGATCAGACTTTTTTTTTAAAAATATTTACACGGAGAAAGGACCCCAAGATCAGAGACGTAGCAATGCTAGCTCTGCTTGCTGTACTTATGATCACTGTCCTGGCATCGTCAAACTCCGTAGGCTTACGGCTTTCCCCTTGCTCCCAGAGAGTCATCATGCTTCATATTGCGCAAGGGATGACACCCATGGGATTTGAACCTAGGCCCCATGGCACTACGCCAAATCCCTTTAGGGTTATTGAGATCAGACTTGATTTTGATTCACTTTGATTATTTTTCGTTCTAAATCATATTCACATTGGTGCTTTATGTCGAACCTAAGTTCAGTGATTAAATGTGGTCCATTCATATACATGTAGAAAGCTTGCTTTTAGTATTTTTATTGGATCTAATTTAAATATGTATCTTTCTGATCTGGATCCAGCACTACCTTACAGGATATCATTTGGATCCAACATGCATTTTGGATTAGGATCTAGAATGATCCGACCCATATCAAATGGAATTGCAACCCAGCCTGCTGCCCCTATTTACCTTAGGCTTTAGAGAAATTTTCACATAAAGTAGGTTTATGACCTAATGACAAAACCACTTTTTTTTTTCTTTTTCTGAAGTTCCTCCTTTTTTTCTGAAGTTTCTCTCCTATGATGTTTCTCTGGAGAGATTAGACAGCTGTGTAAGAGAGTAGTTAAGATGTTGGCCTCAGGGAAGATCTTGTTAACACAAAACTATCATCTTATGAGCATTCTTTATTTAGGAGTCAATGGGTTGGGTTTGACCTGGACCCTACCCATACTAAACCCTATAAGGTCAGGATTTGGTGATATATAAGAAGGCCCCGATTAGAATCTGGGTCAGACCTGAAGGGTCCGATTAATATATGGAGTTGGGTATGGTTTGTGAAATTTCATATCAAGGCCCAACCTGACTTCCAATTAGGATCCACAATTTTTCAATATAAAAATGATAAAACATATTATTTTACTGGGTATGGTTTGAGTCTGGTTTATGTATTCATTATAGGATCCGGGCATACTTTATGTTATGGTGAGCCTGATTAGACCTGGGTATGAACCCGGACCATAATCTCAAATCAGGTTTGGGTCTGGTTTTCCTTGGATCCAAATCAAACCCGACACGTTGGCACCCCTATTTAGGAGCCACTTGGGTATTTTGGTACTACGTTAATATTTGGTCTTGTCCTAGATTTAGCATGATCCAAATGCTAAGGACAGGCTCTTCAAGTGTTCTTTTTTAACGAAGAATATGATTTTATGAACCAAGAAAATATTGCACATTGCAAGATTTTTCTAGAGATAAAATCATGCCTACGAGTTATAATAGGATAATTCAAAAGCCAGTTCCCACTAACCAAACCTTTTAGATCATATCTATAATGTTAGTTTTATGAAAAAACAGCCCAAAAAATTCAAAAAGAAAAAGAAAAAAACTCATTTAGACGCCTGACCATATATACATTAACCTTTTGGCACGCTAATGCATATATGGTAATAAATAAGAAGACCCGATTAAGACCCAGGTCTGGACCTAAAGGTCCGATTAATACATGGATCCGGGTATAGTTTGTGAAATTTTATACCATACCTGAGCCTGACCCGAGTTTCGATTAAGCCCCACAATTTTTCAATGTAAAAATGATAAAAAATATTATTTTACCAGGTATGGTTTGAGTGTTCTTATCAGGTCCGGGTATGATTTTTCTTATAATAAACCTGATTAGACCCGAGTCCGGACCTTATACCATACCCGAAAATCTAATCCAAGTCTGGTTTCACCTAGGTCCCAACCAAACCCGGCCACTTGACACCCCTATCACAAGATCAAAGACCCAGTAGTGTTGCTCTACCTACCGTACAAATGTCTAGAGGCTTGCAATTACGGTTATGTGGGTCACACACATTCCCAGACCATTATGAAAGAACGACCTCATGAACAGGAACAAAGATGTGGTCATAGACATAACATATGCACATCCATCCAAAAGGGTTATTTTCAGAAAACACACCCAACTTTGCCTGCTAATTCTAGTTCATACTTAAAAAATACCTAGAATTCAAAATCATACCTGATAGTTTTATCTTCAGCTATTCGAATTCATATCCTGTTATCTATTCTCCCTTTAATCATAATTAAATAATTAATAAATCTAAAAATTATACCAAGTTTACCCAATTCGCTTCTCTTTCCCCATTTTACTCTCATAAGGGTAAAATAGACTTTTTCAAGGATAAAATCATGAATTTGAGTGAAAATAAGAAAGGCCAACTTAGGGGTTGACCACAGATACGTTTTTGGTTAACCATAACATAAATGAGGTATGCATTTGAATTACCAAATCTTTTGGGTACGAAACTGAATTATAATTTTTTTGTGTAAGTTTTGTAAATAACCCAGTAAAAAGAAACATGTCTAAAAATGAAGAGGGTGAAATTTTCTCAGGAAGCACTTGACAAATTTATTGTTACACCAGACATCTTTGCTTTTATTTGATTGTGCAGTTTGTGTCCAATTACAGTGTGTTCACATAAAAGAATAAGATCCATCGATGATAAATAATGCACACATTATTGTATAAGCACAATCAATGAAAACTGTTCCAAAGCCCGCTTCAATTCCTGTATCAGTGGTGCAGCTCCCCTGTCCAAGTTTTGAAATTTTAACTTGGCACCCTGGTTCTGCAAGATGGTTGGAACACCATCAAACCAGGATCCGGCTTATTCTTGTCAGGCATGGCTAAAAATGTAGCAGGCTTATCCACAGAATAATATGCTTAGTGGATTTAAAATACAATCCGGATACTTTGGACAGTGGATAGATCAGATTAAACTCTCGACAAAAACATCATAAGCTGAAAAAAATAAAATACACGCATACAAGAGAGAGAGAGAGAGAGAGAGAGAGAGAGAGAGAGAGAGAGAGAGAGAGAGAGCACACCTGCTAACCATTGCTACATCACTTGCACACACCAATTACTGATATTGGAACTGAAGGTTATATTAAGATATGGTGCTTCTGTAACACCCCACGATAGAGACAGCCCAATGCATGTTTTGAGCAGAACTATGTAAGCATCACCACATGGAGAAATGATTACAAAATGGCTATCATGTTTTTTCCCCTGCTTGTTTTTTTACAATATTTTACCATTTTCATCATTCTAAAGCATTTTTATATGCATGTAATATGAAATGAAACCAGCTTCCACCTTTCAGTGTTCATCTGGTTAACAAATGAATGCCATGGACGTGAATAAAGTGAAAGTGGATCTTGTTAGTCAAATTTGTAGCCAAAACCAAAATAACAACAAAAGTCATGAATGCTATTCAGAGACATCAAAAAAAAAAAAGGAATTGTGCAATGCCATTTAATTTAATAATAAATAGCAATAAGATTTATTAAGAATACAAGAAATGAGCATAATGAGATTTGGGCATAAAAAACTGAAAGCATCAAAGGTCTAACAAGAAATTACCACAGTGATGCCCTTGGAGATGATAACACTCCTTCCTGTTCTGGTCCGTCCTTGCCAGGCCCACCTCCCCCACTGGCTGAAAGAACTTTCCCTTGAGAATCATTCTGAGTTTTGCTCTCATCAACCTTACGAGAACCAAGATCTTCAGTTTTATCTGAAGCGTTCACACAATACATCTGAAGCCAGCGATCGGTCTCCCATAGAAGATGCATGATACTCTCACGTGCATTGTAGCCATGACTCTCAAATGGAAGAACCACAAGTCGGCAGAGTGCACCATGCCCTTTCAGAGCATTGAAAAATCTATCCGACTGAACCGAAGCAAAATAAAAAGAAAAGCTGGATCAACCAATTTTCCAATAACCATAAGAAGAATAACAATAACAACAACAATTACTCAGTAACAATCATCAAATGCCAAAGTGTGGAACAGATTAAAGCATATTTGTGTATGGAGCTGGATGTTTTGAGCATCACGTATAACGTGCAATAATATATTGTTGCTTACTTGGACATTATATTGTATACTACAATACAGTACTTGTCCACTGGCCATACTGAATAATACTAAATTGTTAATCAGAATATGCAAGTTTATTTGTCTGGGTTGGTCAAACACAATAGCTGGATTGGTAGAGGTCTTGGTTCAAATCCCCCAAAAATACTATTTGATTCTCACATGTTGCCCAATTGGTCTAAAGTACTGGCCATCATAAAGCAGGATTTCTCCAACAGCACCAGCACAACAAGCCACTTGTTGGACAAAGCCCATTCTAGCAAAAGATATGCTGGCTTCAGCCTAGCCGGCAAAGCAAGCAGGTATCTACATACGTGTCAAAATCCATAACTTTATTATCACATATTATATACAACATATATATGTAGATTCAAATAGCATTCCCATTATATCTCTTTGCTCCATGCTTATATTATTACTGTCTTAAAAGCCAATTCAGGTGCATAAATGTGTGTATGAATGAACTTTGGGTGAATGAACTAAATTTATGTGGCGGATACAATATCACATGAATAACATCCTAAGGTAGTCCTAAAAGTTTGGGGACATCATAGATCTGATCGTAATGACACTTCCTTTCTTCAGCTCTTTAGGTCAGTGACATGCTCAGACAGAGCTGAGTAAAAGAAGCAAGAGATCAGGCAAAGAAAAAGCCTTGAAAGGCCTTGAAAGCTAAAAACGTGAGTTATTATGCAATTATGTGCACCCCATTCATTAGTGAGGAGTCGTGGTCTTAAATCCTTCATACCTGCATTGTCAGTGTTCCTGGATTGTTATCCTCTTCCCCATGAACAAGCAAAATGGGCTTCTTGATTTTGTTAGCAGACATGAATGGGCTCATCTCGACGTATGTATTAGTTGCTTCCCAAAGTGTTCTATCCTCATTCTGTAAAGTCACATGGTCAGAACATACATATTTCTTGATGATGGCATAATGCCATGCCTGAGAGGATGTTTGTATCATAAGTTGACATCTGGCAGTAGGTGTAAACTACCTGAAAACCAAATGGTGTAAGTGTTCTATTGTAGGCACCAGAGCGAGCAATGCCACAACTGAAGAGATGAGGTGCATGTGCCAAAAGGTTTGCTGTCATAAATGCGCCATAAGAATGCCCACCAACTGCTATTTTATTTGGATGAGCCACCTGTAGAAACATCTCTTTCAATATATGGTACGTAGCATGCATGTCAGGATTACCACAGTAATGTCAGAGAACAAATTTGTACAACTTACCCCTCTCCGTACAACTTCATCAACTGCAGCCTCTGCACTAGCAACCAACTGCTCAACATACCTGTTCATCGACCAATAGAAGGCATTGATTTAGTACAAACAAGAGCAGATATGGACCATATAAACCTAAAGACAATATAAAACAATAGCAACAACTGAAATATGTCCATGGCAGAGCTACTTTACTTCTTCCGTGTGACAGTGGTACAAGAGAAGATTACTAAAGCAGGATACTGTTCAAACAAATCAAACTTTATTTTGACATGGTAGATTAAACTGAATGTTTTTATTTGAAAAAAGACAAAGAATAGAACTATATCACTTTCAACCTTTTTCTTATTCATCTTAAATTTGATCATATTCTCAGTTATTCCAAGTTCTTAAAACTTCCTTGTGTCACTTGAGTTGCCTAATAGTTTAATTTCAAAAACATACATGAACGGCATTTACAAATTTGTAGCCAGATTATCAAGCGATTTAATTAATGACATTATTGAACCTGGAGCATGAGCCTCAACTGCATAAACAAAATCTCCATTGCTAGGTCTTCAAGAAAATGCAAGGCCCATTTTATGTAATCTAGGTTTCTCCAATAAATTTACAGATGAAGTTGCCGGGTTTCTCTCATTATCTCATATACTCGAAAAGGATCAACACACCAAGACTGTTAAGCATGATACATAAACTTTTCCAAACAAAGAGTCCATCATAGTTTTCTGCTGATTGTCATTGTTAGAGAAGGTACATGCCCTTTGTTCAGCAAGAAGAAACAAAGAGGAGGAATAGAAGCAAAGAGAAGCAAATAGAAGAAGATGAACTTCATTAAGTGAGAAAGAAGCGTTACTACAATGAAAAAGGGGTTGACCCCCTCACCCTAACATATTATTTCCTAAAATTCCCTTACAACTTTGGTAAAATACAGTAAAGTTAAAAAGTACATGAATACCCTTAAAAACAATACCATGTACAGATGGATAAGGGTAGCACACAAGTGGTAATACATTATACATAACTCTTAACACCCTTAACATGCCCCTGTAAAATAAAAAAAAGATGACTGGAACTAGTCACAGGATCATGGTTGCAGTAGTGAAAAAGGGACATAGCATCTTGATACTGATAAGATGTTGTGAGGAAGCACTCTTAAATCAAGATCTGAGATCAGTGAACTATTAAATACTTAGGATGGATTGTGATTTCATAGAAGAAAAAAAGCATATTATGATGAAACAAGCAAGCAATGTCGAATGAGATGGTTAAATTACCTGTCATTTGCCTCCTCATCACCCTCTCCGATGATTGGGATTGTTGGTCCAGATAATATAGCAAACCTGCAAGGTTACATTTACAATTATCTCCAAAAAGTATCCAAACGATGTATAGAAAGGGAAAAAAGATCTTATACTATATGTCCGAGATAAACTGCACTAAAGATACGGTCATGCCAACATGTATAGCATAAGCAACAGTAAGAGATACCATAATATCAAGACAGCCATCAAATAAATGTATACAAAAGATGCATCAGAAATAAAGGGAATATATCACAGTACCCTCTAGTTAGCCAAAGAAGGGCTGATGTTGGACCTATTCCTGCAAACTCATTGGGGGAACCACGGACTTGTCCAGCTGCATCTTTACTCTTAAACTCTCCAGGGTAAGACCAAAACAAACAAGGAAGAGGCCCATCCTTAGAAGGATCATAATTTGGAGGCAAGTATAGAGTAGCAGTAAGCTGAACACTGTCCTTGCGTTGGTATTTAATCAGCTCTTTCTGCAAATTAGCCAGTTGTGGATACGGATGAGGAAATTGTGTAATTTGGTGAATTTTTTTATCCGGCCAACTCACTAAATAATACTGAGGGTTTTCAGTTTTTGATTCCTTGGAAGTCAATATTCTCAGTTGGTCAATAGGCAAATCACTGTCATTCTGGTCTGACATTAATGCCACAACTGTTTCATAGTATTTTTCCTTGTCACTATGCCATATTCGCTCCTTGTTGCCAGTATTTCTGTGGATAGAAATAATTTAGTCTCCATCTTGATATCGAAAAAGCTCAGGATGCAACATCTATTACTTTTCATGAAATAAAAAAATAATAACTGTTTGTAAGAACATACATCTCAAATAAATCAAGAAATGGGATGTTCCCTTCAGGTGTTGCCCCACTTCCATTCAGCAAAATATACGTCCCTTCATCATCCTTTTTAATCTTTGCTATGACATAGGTTCCAGCGGATGTTCTCCTCAACACAGGAGAGCCAGGATCAGAGTACGCGTCTTCCGATGATCTATCAAACAATATGCGCAGATTCACTTCTTTATTCCCAGGAGCTATAACCCATGTTCTAGTACGCCTTGTCTTATACCAGGATTCGTAAACTAATGCCAAGGAGTCATCACACCAAGAAATGCCACTGCAAGGAGAAAATATCAGAAATGTCAAATCTAAGATTCTGAACAAAGATGGGTAATAAATGTTTAGAAACCTAATATTCTCAACAGAGACTGAAATCATGAGCTCTCTCTCTCTCTCTCTCTCTCTCTCTCTCTCTCTCTCTATATATATATATATATATATATATATATATATATATATATATATATATATATATATATATATATAAACTGTTTGGTGTAAACCAGTTTCACATGAATTGAGATTTTCAGGGGTTTTTATTTTTTTTTTTTTTGAAATTTGACCATAAGGATGTGATCTACATGCTTGGTTTTGTTGGAATCACTCTTGAATCATCTGATTTCAACCAGTGTTATCAGTATAGTATCGTATGGTACGATAAGGTGTATTGCAGTATCACTAGTCCATGTGATACGATATAACCCCCTGGATTAGAAAATGTATTGTATCGGCCCATATTGCACTGTATCATATGATACACGCAATTTTTCACTTTTTTGTGTTGAAAATTTTCAAGTAATTTGTTTTGAATTATCTGTTACTTTTAGTGACAACTTTTTACATAAATAAAACTTTAGTAGAGTTCTATTCACTTATTTGATAAGCTATGCAAACAAAAAAATAGAAGTTTCTTCTTAATTTGTTGTGATTACAAGAAAGAAGATAAGTAAAACAAATATTATTATGGAAGAACACACATTATTTAACTCTTGTGCTTATTGTAATTAGTGAAACTAATTAATGAAGACATTATGAAACTTCATGTTTTTTAATGCCTACTACTTAGAAATGACATATTACTTTCTTTTTTTTTACTTTTTAATATTTAATTTCAGACTCTTTTGAGAAATGTAATGGATACATTGTTGTAATAAAGCTATTCTAAATTTTATTTTATTTTCGTATTAAGTGATTGTTATAATTTGTTTACTCCACCTTTTTCTTTTGTTTGTTATCTAATGTGACTCTTTAATAGTAAACCTTATGTTTGGTCAGTTGTTAGTTTGTTATCATTTCACATGTTATAGTTTCATAATGCCTGAATTTGATTTCTATTTTCTATTTTATTTTATGATTTTTCAAAAATTTCTATTTTTTTGAAAATTTCCTGTTTTTTTGTGTATTTTTTATTTTTTGTGATTTTTAAAATGAGATTTTTTCCGTATCTTAAGATACATCCATATTGCCAGCCCTTTCAATACAGGATATTGTAAACACCCCAAATTTTCATTCACCTCTCCGACATTTCCACCAAGCATCATCATCCAGCCTTTGAAATCGCTGAAGGGCAAAATGGTCATTTTCTGAAATCGGAACTTGCAAAAGTCCAAATTGCATCTGAACTCTCAAAATTTCTCTATTTTAGCTCAGATGTTCAAAATTCTACTCCTGACAGGAGACGGGAATCTTTAAATCCTGATTCAAGATTATATTTCATAAGACATGTCATTGCATAGCATTGCATGAGCATTAAATATCACTGCACTGCACAACATGTCATTTCGAGATCCAGAACTCTCGATTTCAAAATTTTCAATCCAGATTTGAATTTCAACTCTTTTTAAAATCAATTTCAAAACCCTGGGTCTTCAAAATTATCAATTTTCCCATTTTACCCCCAGGACTCTGAATTTCAAAATATTTTCTCAGGAAAACAATCTGGATAATTTTCGATAAGGATTTTGATTCTAGCCCTTTCATATCAGATTTTGCCCTTTTGTCAAACAATTTCAAATATCTTCCTTTTACAAAATCGCCCTACAGGGGCCATCTCTTTTCAAAATTTCTGTTTTGCCAATTAGTCTAGATTTTATGAAAATTCCAAAAAAGAGGCTTTGTTGTCTTGTCCTTATTTTCAATAAAGAAGCAATGTGGGACCCACATTGAGGTGGTGTCACATAGGCTTTTCTTTTGAAAATCCTAAGTTTTGAAAAACCCAAAAATATAGGAGCCTTGTCCCTGGATTGGCGCCACTGGACCATTTTCTCTCTCCTTCCATTGCTCTGCCATATGTCAGCGTGGGGTTCACCTAGGGGTGGCGCCACAGGTCATTTTCTATCTCCTTCCATCCTCCGACACGTGTCAGTGTGGGGCCACCTTAAGATGCTGCCACATGTCATTAGACATCCTCTTCATTCCATGCCACGTGTCAGTGTCCACCATCTTCACCCTGTGCCATGTGTCATTCCAAGGTCACCAGGAGATGCCACGTGTCATGTGTTGCCTTGTCCAGAAAAAGTAGAGTTGTCTCCTTCTGAGGTGGCGCCATCTGAGGTATTCTCTCCTGCAGCAGACACGTGTCATTCCCTGCTCTTCTCAGAAAAAGCAAGTGACACATGTCACACCCTGCTTTCCTCAGAAAAAGCAAGTGACACATGTCATTCTCTGCTCTTCTCAGAAAAAGTAAGTGACACATGTCACTCCCTGCTTTTCTCAGAAAAAGCAAGTGACACATGTCACCCTCTGCTCTTCTCAGAAAAAGCAAGGGACACGTGTCTCTTTCTGCCTCCTTCAGAAAAAGCAACAATTCAAATATTTAAACTCCAGGCTGAGGTGGCGCAAATCCTGAAGTCTCCTTCCTAAATTCATTTTTTGAGATGGTGCCACGTGTCCCTTTCCCTCCTTTTCCTCCCTCTTGCCACATGTCACTGTAGGAGCCACCCTGAAGTGGCGCCACATGGCCACCTTCCATCCTTCCAGAGCCAACCCAATTTAAAATTCAAATGCCTCCTGAGGCGGCGCCATTTGGAGAGCCTCGTCCAGCTTCTGACACTTGTCAATGTGGATGCTCTGAGATGGTGCCACATGGCAGTCTCTCCTCCTTCCAGAATAAAGCAGAATTTGAATTTCAAACTCCAAGACAATACCCTCTGAGATGGCGCCACATGGAGGGCTCATATTAAGCCTCTTTGAATTTCAAAAATTTCTATAAATACAAGGCTCCACGCCCAGCCTAGGGGAGCTCCTGCTTGAGATCTGAACTTCAATTTAGAATGTCAATTTTTCCTTTCTCTGTTTCCCTCTGAATTCACGCCCTCTCTGGAGTCCCTCATCAAGGTAGTCGCCCGTCTCTGAGGTGTCAAAGCAGCAAAAGAACACAAGGTGAGTCTCTATTCTAATTGATTTTATCGAAATAATGCCTTTGTCTTGATTTGTATTTTCGTTTTGAAGAAAAGGCTCGTCCAAATGATGGATCGAGCTATTCTCATAAAACGACGTATATCAAAAAAATATAATTATGCTTCTTTGATGATTTCTAGCATTCATGCATTTAGTTAGATTTAATTTATATTTTATTTCATTAATTTAGCATGTTTTATAAGTTAATTAGGTTTAATTCGGTGTTTATTTCAATTCTGCTCAGTTTCAGTAACTCTCTGTTTTTGTCAGTCAGTCCACACGTCATTTCATGTATTTATTTTTCTTTAAAAATGCCAAAAAAATCACAGTACGCGTCCCTAGATGTCCCTAGCAATCTGCCAAAAATTCGGAATGATTTGAATTTATTTACTGCAGTAAATGTTCAAAATGGTAGGTCGGATTTTGTTACCCGGGAGGCGTTTTGAAAATTTACTTCCGACTTGTAAAATCGAGATCTCTTTCATATGAGATCCGATTTTCGATCCAAAAAATGTCCTGAACTCGGGATGTTGTCTAGTATTTAAGATGATTTTCTCAGATTTTTCTGAATTTTTTTGATGTCTGACAAAAATCTGAGAGTTCGGGACACGTGTCAGAGCCTGATTTGGGTCTCTGAGATTTTGGATCGACTTAAGGCGATTGGTTCTCTTTAGGTATTGCTCCAAATCCGAATCTGTAAAAAGTGAATGTCATATTCGGAATGTCCTCTGTTTGCATCTGAAAGCTTATGATTTTTAGAACAGTTTTGGCATCTGTTTCAGATTTTTCTTGTCAGTCTCCTGTTTTATGATATTTATCTGCTATGTTGATTTAAGCATGAAAAGTCGTATTTTTATCTCTGTTCCTGTTGATCAAATGCCGAAATCATAAAAATGAAAGTTTTTTTTGTGTGTCGTTAGTTCCTCAGTTAAATATCAAAAATTTCTATGGTAGGATGCTAGTTTTTATGCAATTTTACATCAGATCGGGTTGATTTTGCCTCCGTCAGAACCAAATTCTCGTTACCGAACTCACCGTAGTTCAAATCCCGGGGTTGTAAAAGGCAAAATTGCTTATTTTCATGTCATTTAGCAGTCTGCAAAATCTCAGATGTTTCTATGGTGGAATTATCGTATTACTGCATTAAGTGTTGCATTTGGTTCGGGTCCGTAGGCGAAATTCTCCCTTTTTAGGATTTTCTTTAAATTTTAGCATTTAAACCATGTCATTTCGTGAGTTTTAGCATTCTAGGCTATTTATCAGAATAGGTAGATTCTTCATACCGAATTTGATAGCATTTGGAATTCATTTGATGCTCGGTTTAGCCATATCATCAAAACAGGGCCCCGCAAGACCCTGATCCAAGCGAAATCAAGCGAAATTCGTTATTTTTTTTTATGAATGATAGCATGTCAAAATTCTGATTTTACAGTCCTAATGTGTTTAGCAGCATGTCATCATGCCTCATACTACATTTCATCATCATTTGTTTCAATTTGAATTTCAAAATCTCAATTTTATCAAAATTTCCTTTAAAAAACCCTGATTTTAAAGGTGTAACCTTAATATTAGGGGTATTTTGGTCATTTTGACCACAATTTCGAGTTTCAAAAACTATTTCTTACTGGATTTCTTGAATTTACATCATTTCAAATATCAAGGAAGCATGAGAATAGGGTTTATATCCAATTAAGTCCAATAGTTTCATAATATTATTGAAAATCTTGGAAAAACCCACATATTTGAACTAACTCCATTTCAAGCTTGGCAGGGGCATTTCAAAGAAGGAACTGAAGTCTGCAATTTCCTTTTATTTCATTTATTTAGTGATGTAATAATGTAAATTTTGAAATAAGATATTTAATTTTCTGCTTAAACTAGGATGCATATCATATAGTTTAAATTCCTGCAATATCCTGTTTATGTGATTCATGCATTTTATTTCAAAAGCACCATGGATGTACATGAATGGCACGTGCACCAACTCTTAGGGAGTTAATGAACTCGGTGGAATCCATATTTACGGCCCTAGTCGGAATATGAACGAGACCCAGATCCATCATTTCTCTACCAGTCACATTGAGCCTACACTCTTAGGCTATCTTAAAATGCACATCATATTTCCAATTTTGCAAAGTATTGTGCATTAAATCAATTAAGCTCTGAACATGTTCATGGCCACAGTCAGAATATGTGAAGGATTTATTTTGACTTAATACATATTTTTCCAACAAATTTCTTAGAAAATCTTTCAAAGTGCATTCATTCACTCATATCATTTGCATCATGAAATCATTGGTTTTCTCATGATTTTCTTAAGAAAATTTCATTCTCAAGAAATCGATTTCTCAAGAAACTCTGAGAATCTTTCAAAATCGGTTTTCCCAAGTCAAGTTTTTCCACAGTTTTCCATGGAAAAGGTTATTTTCTCAAGATCTTCAAAAGAAGTCTCTCACCTTTCTCAAAGATCAAAATCGATTTCCAAGTGTTTCAAGGCTAAGATTCTTAGGATTTCAGTTTCCCGAGTTTCAATTCTCCCTCTCCAAAGAATTTTCCAATGAATTTCAATCATTTTTTTAAGAAATCTTTCAAAACTTGAAGCTTTTCCTGACAAGCATTTTCTCTTCAAATGTTTTCTCAAGAATTCTTTTCATTTTCTCAGGATTTTCATCCATTCATGATTTTCCCACACCTTTATGAACTTTCTCGTGATTTAAAAACCCCTTTCATCTGAATTTCCTGAGAAATTGACTTTCCTTGAGAAATATTTTTCAACTCCAAATATTTTCCAAGCATACATCATGTTTTTCCAACTTATATTTTACCAAATCTCATAGCACATGCCTGAATTCTCTGTGCATTTAGGATAGAACACGATTTTTGATGATTTAACTATGTCAAGCACAATTTTGGTCCTTGGTTCGATTACCCCTGTTAAAGGCGGCAGGAACGGTCGAACCTCGTACCGACAGGTCGAGCCCCATCCCATGGATTTTCCCGCAATTTTCAAAACGAAGGCGAGTATTTCAAAACATTTTCCAAAATCCGGTCAAGTTTGAATCGCGAAAGCATTTCCCTTTCTCTTCCACAAGGAAGGGAAGACGAGAAAAATTTTGCGACGATAACAGATATGACGATAATTACAACATTGATTTCAACACGTGAGCAGGTCGTTTTAGAGCTTGAAAATCAATAGCCTATAATTTTCGTAAATATTCAAGCCTCAAAAGAATGTATTTTTTCATTGAAAAAAACACAATCCAAGTGTACACACCTAGCAAATGGACCATGCTGAACACATCTGCAAAGTCTGATTTGCGAAACAGCGGTTGAAAATGACTAGTTCTATGTGAACTAACCTTAGAGATGTGATTTAATGGTTTGGTTGGCGGAATGGCGGAAACCAGCTTTTGGATCATCTGATTATAACACATAGACAGGTTTTTGGAAGGCTTTAAAAATCAATAGCCAACAAAGTATCAAGATTTCCCAGCTCATAAAATCATGCTTTTTCAAAAGAAAAACATTATCCAGAAGTTGATTCCTAACATTTGGACCAGAATAAACACATCTATGAGGTCTGATTGAGTCAACATGACTCACACCTATGATTTCCAGCTCATTTAGATGGCCAGGCTGTAAAAGTATCTTCAACAAGATACTAAAGTCAAAGGAACGATATAAATGTGCAAGCATACACACACCAAGAACACTTGGAACACTTGTGCACCAAAAGCACAAAATACGAAATCACAAAAGTGCAAATGCACTCATAAGTTTTATAAACACTAAAATGGTTGGGCAATAAATCCCAACAACCACTACTAAATACAAGAGAGAGTGCCCATATTTATAGGGCTAAAGGAGACCTTGGAAGGGGCTCCACATAGTCGTTGGAGCCCCTCCAACGGTCACAAATGTGACCGTTGGAGGGGTCCAACGACTAGTGTGTTGGGCCCCTCCCAAGGTAGGTACAAGGTATTTATTAAATGAAAAAAGAAAAATAAAAAAGGGAAAAAGAAATTACAAAACATATTCGAAAAAGAATATGTGTAAAAATGTCTAAACTACCCCTAAGACTAAAGATAGAATTATATATATATTTTACATATATAATAGGTAGATACATATACATATATTATATATATGTATATGTATTACCTTATATATGTAACATATATATACGAAGTTACAAGATTGAGTTACATAATTTAACACCCCCCCTCAAACTTAGGGCAGGATGACCGATAGTTTGCCAAGAAGGAACTTGAACCGCGGAGCACACAAGGCTTTGGTAAAGAAGTCTGCCAACTGATATTCAGACGTAACATAAGGAAGATCAATGACTCCTCGGAGATATGCTTCACGAACGTAGTGACAGTCCATTTCAATGTGTTTGGTCCGCTCATGGAATGTGTGGTTTTTCGCAATGTAAATTGCGCTCTTGTTGTCGCAACACAGCTTGGTGGGCCCTTCTATTGTGACTCCCATGTCTTCAAGCAGTTGATGAATCCAAACAATCTCCATGGTAGTAGTTGCCATGGCACGATATTCAGCTTCTGTTGAGGAGAGTGACACCTTTTGTTGCTTATTGCATCTCCATGAAATCAGTGAGTCACCTAAGAATACACAAAAACCAGTGGTGGAGTGACGGTTATTTGGGTCACCTCCCCAATCAGAATCAGTATAAGCGATTAATTTTAAATCTGAAGAAGATGACAGAAAAACTCCCTTGTTTAGAGTACCCTTTATGTATCTTACGACTCGTAAGATGACACTCATGTGAACGGATGTAGGCGCATGCTGAAACTGACTTGCAGTATGGACTTCATGGGATATATCTGGTCTGGTAATACTCAGATACATCAGAGATCCTACAACCTGTCTGTAGGGTGTAGGATCCAAAAGTGGAACCCCATCATCAATTTTCATCTTTGCTCCTACTACCGCAGGAGTTTCGCAAAGCTTCTCATCCGTAATACCTGACTTGTCAATGATCTCAGATGCAAGTTTAGTTTGAGATAAGAAGTATCCTCTAAGAGAGTATGCTACTTCAATTCCCAAAAAATAAGTTAGAAAACCCAAGTCAGACATTTCAAATTTATCTTTTAAGATAGATTTTATACTCTTAATCCTGTTAGAGTCACTCCCAGTGATGAGCATGTCATCAACATACAGAAGTAAAATAACAATCCCTGTATTGGATTTTCTAACAAATAGAGCAGTGTCAGTAAAACAAGAGGAAAAACCATTCTCAATCATAACAGAGTTAAATCTATCATACCAAGCCTTGGGGGCTTGTTTTAGTCCATAGAGAGCTTTTTGAAGACGAAGTACCTTTCCCTTAGGAGCCTCCATTCCAGGAGGAGCATCCATATAAACTTCTTCACTTAAATTACCATTTAAAAATGCATTTTTAACATCCATTTGATAGATGTTCCATTTGTTGATAGAGGCAACGGTTATCAGGCATCGGACAGTGACCATACGGGCTACAGGAGCAAAAGTTTCTTCATAGTCAATACCATATTCTTGACTATATCCTTTTGCAACCAAGCGAGCTTTATACCTTTCAAGGGATCCATCACTTTTAGTTTTTACTTTAAAAACCCATCTGCATCCTATTGTTTTCTTACCTTTAGGAAGATGTTGAAACTCTCAAGTTTTGGCTCTTCTCAGAGCCTCAAGTTCACTGTCCATTGCATTAATTCATTCAGGGCACTTTCGTGCTTCTTCAAAATTTCTAGGTTCTATATAGGAGTGAATGGCACTAAGGCAAGCTCTATATCTTGGTGAAAAAGAGTCATAGGAGATGAACCTAGAAGGAGGCCTTCTACTTCTTTCGGTTCTACGAGGGATTATTTCATTCTGTGAACCACTGGGACTGACATTACTATATCTGTCAAGAGCACTCCTAAAGTTGTTTTGATCTCTATGAGTATAGGTGATAGGGTCTCTAGGTAAGTCAATATGTTGATGTGACGAAGAAGGCAAGGAGTTTTCCTCGGTTTCAAATTCATTTGGGTTACTTTGATCTGACTCATTATCACTAGTATCATCGTCTTTATTCAGTAAATCGAATAAAAATGAGTAATCCATATTTTCATTTTGAGGGTTACTATGTTCGAACCCACTAACATTTTCCAAAAAACTCACATTTCTAGAAACATATAATTTATCACTTTTGATATCATAACAACGAAACCCCTTTTGGGTTTCGGAATAGCCAAGAAAGGCACAAGGAATGGCTTTAGGAGAAAGTTTGTCATTCTTATCAGTAAGAACAAAACATTTACACCCAAAGACCCTTAACCTGCTATAATCAGGTTCCTTATCGTACAGTTTTTCAAAGGGAGAAATTTTGTTTAAATTCTTCGATGGGAGTCTGTTTATGAGATAGACAGAAGTAAGGGCTGCCTCAGCCCAGATATTTTTTGGAATGTTTTGAGAAATGAGTAAAGTCCTGGTTGTTTCAATGATGTGCTTGTGCTTTCGTTCGGCTAACCCATTTTGTTGAGGGGTTTTCGGACAAGATTTTTGGTGAAGAATACCAAAGTTTTCAAGATAACTTTTAAATTCATTTGAAAGGTATTCTCCTCCAGAGTCAGACCTAAAAATTTTTAAACATCCATTGAATTGATTTGAAATCATTGTGTGAAAACTTTTAAAGGTTGAGAAAACTTCATGTTTATGTTTAAGGAAATAAATCCAACAAAACCTAGTGTAGTCATCTACAAAGATCACATAATATGAAAATCCTCCTTTAGACATTACCGGAGCCGGTCCCCATACATCGGAATGGACAATTTCAAATGGTTTTGTCGTGAACATGGATCTTTGAGGAAAAGGCAAACATTTCATTTTCCCAAGAATGCATTCATTACACAAAAAGTCACTTTTACAAAGATGTTTAACAAAAGGTAAATAAGAGATTTTAACAATATTGGGATGACCCAATCTCTTATGCCATACATGAATGTCTTTGTTTTGGACGACGTTGCAAAATTGACTCTTAGGAACTTGAAGAAAATCTACGTAGTAGAGGTCTCCTCTTCTAGAGCCTTCCCCAATCAATCTCCCGGACTGGCGATCCTGTATCCAACATTTATTAGAAGAGAATTTTATATCGCAACCATGGTCCGAGAGTTGGGAGACGGAAAGAAGATTTAAGTTAAGGTTTGGGATAAAACGAATTTTTGGAACAAAGAAGTCTTGTTTTTCAAAATTACCTACTCCTTTAATCTCAAGAGATGTTCCGTCCGCGGTTGAGACAAAAGATGGAAAAGAATTTTTAGAGAAATTTGAAAGAGAACAAGAGCTAGGGGTCATGTGAAAGGATGCCCCGGAATCTAAAAGCCAAGATGTCTTACCGGGGGAAGAGGATGACATAGCGGCTCTGGAAGTGCCTCCCTTGAGAAGAGGTTGGAGTGCTTCTACAATTTGTTGAAGAGAAAGAGACTCATTTGATGAAGAAGGTCGTTCTTCAACTTGGGATGCCATAGCCGTTGCAATCAATTTCTTCCATTTAGGACACAAAGGTTTGATATGTTCGGGTTCTTTACAATAGTAGCAAGTCACTTTGCTATAGTCTCTTTTGCCATATCGATCATTTCCTCCTTGACCTTGATTCTTGAAATGAGGAGGTCTATAGGTTTTCATGTTGTTTCCCGGTCTTGACACGGCATTAGCCATTTCACCATCTTCTTGAGTAGAGGAAGCAACAAGAATGCTAAAATTATTTTTGTCAATCCCCATACGGGTTTCTTCACCACTTAGCTTGGTGATAACATCTTCAAGCGAGAGAGATGTGAAAGCGGAGAGAAGAGAGGACCGAACTTGTTCAAATTCGGGTCTAAGGCCATTTAAAAAATTAAAGAACCGGTCTTCCTCAAGTTGTTTGTGCCTTAATTCGATTGCCTCACCACTCCACTTAGGTTCAAGAATTGCGAGCTCGTCCCAAATAGCGGATAATTCGGCAAAGTACTCCCGAATGGTCATGTCATTTTGTTGGAGAGTCAAAGCCCTCTTTTGGAGAAAGTACTTGTGGGATAAATCTATTGAGGTGTACATTTTCTCAAGATATACCCAAGCTTCGGAAGCCCTTTTAAATTTGATGATGTTGGCATTTATCTTGGTCTCAACGGATGAGAAAATCCAAGATAAGATCTTGAAGTTCTTCATTTCCCAATCATCATGTTTTTTAGAATACTCTTCAAGGGCCTTTTGTCTTTCATCCCCTTCGAGGATCTTGATATCCCCTCCTTCAACAATGGTAATTTTAGGTTCCGGTTCCGGTATGGATCCATGGACGTAACCCCAAAGGCCCTTTCCTTTAATATGAGCTTCCATATTACCGGCCCAAACATGATAGTTTGAGCCATTAAGCTTAAACCCAAGAGAGAAATGGGAGTCTTTTTCACCCATTAGAGAGGAAAGAAGCCAAGGAATAATACGTACCTCAATTACTTTTCGCGTCTTCCTTGATACGAGAGACTCCTAAAATATTGCTCGAAGAAGGTAATCCTCTTTGATTTCAAAAAACTTGAAGGCACGCTTTTCGAGGAATGCTAGAGAGGGCGAATCGTAATTCTCCTTTTTCAACGAGGCTTTGATACCATGTAAAAGTATCTTCAACAAGATACTAAAGTCAAAGGAACGATATAAATGTGCAAGCATACACACACCAAGAACACTTGGAACACTTGTGCACCAAAAGCACAAAATACGAAATCACAAAAGTGCAAATGCACTCATAAGTTTTATAAACACTAAAATGGTTGGGCAATAAATCCCAACAACCACTACTAAATACAAGAGAGAGTGCCCATATTTATAGGGCTAAAGGAGACCTTGGAAGGGGCTCCACATAGTCGTTGGAGCCCCTCCAACGGTCACAAATGTGACCGTTGGAGGGGTCCAACGACTAGTGTGTTGGGCCCCTCCCAAGGTAGGTACAAGGTATTTATTAAATGAAAAAAGAAAAATAAAAAAGGGAAAAAAATTACAAAACATATTCGAAAAAGAATGTGTAAAAATGTCTAAACTACCCCTAAGACTAAAGATAGAATTATATATATTTTACATATATAATAGGTAGATACATATACATATATTATATATATGTATATGTATTACCTTATATATGTAAAATATATATACGAAGTTACAAGATTGAGTTACATAATTTAACACAGGCTGCCATGGCCAAATATTACCCGTGTGTGTGTGTGTGTGAGTGTGCGCTTGTGTGAGTGTGTGTTTGTGTTATCTAACTTTAAACTAGTTATATTAGTATTAGCATCATTCAACCGATTGGAATAACCAAAACACCCTTAAAAGCAATGACACTTTTTAAAATACAGTTGTGTTTGGGTCAAAAGAGTCCCTTTCACTTTTCAAATTTAATTTACTAAAATACACCATGTTACTTTTTAAAAGATATCTTTGACTTTTTCTTCTCTTCAAAACCAAAGACTCGTTTTACCCTTAAAGTAACTATATACTTTCGAAAACACCATTACCTCTCCTTAAAAAAAACATTACTTTTAAGGGTGTTTTGGTCATTCCAATCAATTGAATGCTACTAACATTAGTGTAACTAGTTTAAAGTTAGATAAAACCATATATGTTTACTTTTTTATGAAAAGAAAATGGAAATTTAAACCAATAAAAACATATATGTTAATTTTTTCTGAAAAGATAATGGAAATTTAAACCAACATTATTGTCTGCTTGAACTTTGAGGTTACAAGTTTTGCACCTTTAAATTATATTGTATCATAGAGTACTCGGCAACAAAATTACACTGTACTAGTAATACAAATGATGTATGTTCTAGGTTCAGACAAGATTATTCCAGATATTCCTCAAAACCTGTTTCATAAACATCTAAGAACCAAACTTCATTTTCAGCCTCATACTTTTATGTCATATCATCATATGCTCTTTTTCAGAAGTGCCTACAAGTTTTCTGACCCTCCCAGTTAGAGATTATTAGTGTTTATCTCTTGAAGCATTGCCACTTGCTCAAAATGTTACATGCTAGTTAATTCAATGCTAATAAATCTGTGTGCTTTGGCAAACTTGCAACACTGGGGGTGAATCACAACTTATTACAATCTACTAAAAGGAGAAATTACCTTGAAATATTATAAAAAAGTAGTGACTTTCTATAATAAAAAGAGAAGAAGTTATACAGTAAGAGGAAAGTGTAACATACCAAAAGTACCAGATCATAAGATGAAAAGCATAAAAATAAAGATTGTTTCTGTCATGAGCAGTGTTATCAAAAACGCGCCTTGAGGCGCAAAAGGCATGCCTCGCCTTGAGACGCAAAAGGCGCACCTCGCCTTGAGGCGCGGCCCTCTATGCCTCAAGGCGCAAAAAAAAAATCTAAGACATAATCAACAAGATTTCTGTAAGTTAATCTCATATTTTTCAGTTATTTCAGTTATGTAATCAGTTTCTTAGTATATTTTAACTTTTGTTGGTTAATCTCATGTATTTTCCAGTTATGTAATCAGTTTTTATATGCTACCTAAAGTAACATATAAAAGTAACTTGTATATGTTAATCTCATATTTTTTAGAATAATCTCATATATTTTAACTTTTGTAGGTTAATCTCATATATTTTTCAGTTATTTCAGTTATGTAATCAGTTTCTTAGTATATTTTAACTTTTGTTGGTTAATCTCATATATTTTCCAGTTATGTAATCAGTTTTTATATGTTACTTAAAGTAAAATATAAAAGTAACTTACTTTTATATGTTAATCTCATATATTTTAACTTTTGTGGGTTAATCTCATATATTTTCCAGTTATTTCAGTTATGTAATCAGTTTCTTAGTATATTTTAACTTTTGTTGGTTAATCTCATATATTTTCCAGTTATGAAATCAGTTTTTAGTTACTTTTATATGTTAATCTTGAAAAGATAACATTAGTTCTGTATTAGTGTCTTGAATCTGGATCGGATCCTTAAGATCCGGATCCAGTCACTTGTATGTCTAATTTCCATACGTCACCTATAAGGTGGATATGTTGTAATTTTTATTGTTGTTCAAGGGTAACTTTGTACCCTAATAAGTCTTGTAAGCTCTTTTTATATTCAATGAGAATGGACGCCCAGGGTGAAAGGGTTTCCCCTCTATTTCGTGCAGCCTCTTATCATCACTTTCTTTATTCCCTCTTCTACAGATAAAAGATTGGAGATCTGCAAATCTAACATGGTATCAGAGCACGTTAGATCTGGGCGTGGACATGATTTCCAGAAGGCATGATTGAAGAGTCTCCATATTTTCCAAATCGAAGATTCTACTTTCACAGCCTGGTATGATCTACACGAACTTCCTTTCAAATCGTGTAGCCATTCTTTCTACCTCGTTCTTCTACCCATTTCAAATCATGTAGCCATTCTTTCTACCTCGTTCTTCTACCCCTTTCAGATCGTTACCTAAATTCACCTATTTTTTCTTTCTCCCTCGTTCTTCTACCCATTTCAGATAGTCTCCTAAATTTTTGTTTTCAGACTGTCGTAGATTTCAGGCTACCGCAGATCTGAAACTGTAAATTCAGACCTGTCTATTTTTTATCTACTTTCTACCTTTGCGTCAAATCTTCAAATCTGAACCTGTCATTCCCTAAACTTGTTATTTCTGTTTTTTCCCTTTTATTTTTCTCGCTGAATATTGTCTTTATTCTCATGGACTTCCCAACTGCGCAATCCAATCTCTCTGCGAGCTTCCTTAACCAACTTGTGTCTGAAAAACTGCATACTTCGAATTTTTTGATTTGGAAAAGACAAATAATCCCTTTTATAAGGAGTCAGGGTCTCCTCAGTCATCTCGATGGATCCATGCCAACCCCTCCAGAATTTGTATCTCGTGAAGATACAGATGACAAAGGGGCAACATCTACCATTCTTATCAAGAATCCAGAATATCTCAATTGGGAAAAACGAGACCAGCTGCTTGTGGCCTATATCACTTCGACTCTATCGCAGGAGGTACTCCTTGCCATTCCTGATGATTGCACAGCCACACAGCTATGGGACAGATTGGTTCACACATATTCTCAGATTTCAGAAGCTCGAGTTGTATTCCTCAAGCGTGAGTTTCAGATGATGAGGAAGGAATCTTCGACCGTAATGGAATTTTTGAATAAAATGAAAAGCATTGCTGATCAGTTAGCTGTCATTGGATGCCCCGTTAGCGATAAGGACATGGTTCAGCAGATTTTGAGTGGATTGGGGGCTGATTACCATATTCTCACGACTTCATTGTTGTGTTTACCTGAATTACCAAAGTTTGAAGATTTGCGCGCTAAGTTGTTACAGTATGAGATGTCATTAAAAGGTTTGCCAGAGGAACCTCACAAGCAAGGACACACTCATGATGTTCTTGCTACAGGAATCGGCTATGGACGAGGGAGAGGTGGATTCAGTTTTCGAGGACGCGGAGGACAGGGCAGAAATACATCAGGAGGACGTGGGCTTTTACCCACTCCTAATGTTCTTCCGAGTTCTCAAGGACAGAGAAACATGCCTACATGCTACATATGTAACAAAAGGGGTCATGTTAGGGCTAACTGTTGGTTTAACCCACAGAATAAAGACAAAAACCAGCAAGGAGAACATAAGAAAGGAACTGAATCAAATGGAGAATTAAAAGAATTGCTTATGTCAGCCCTAGCAACATTGAATTTGAAACAGAATGAGGAGGGGACATGGTATGTTGATTCTGGGGCAGCAACCCATGTTACTGGAGATGCAGGTAAGCTTCTAAATCCTATTTCTTATTTTGGCAAAAACTGTATAGTCACTGGAGATGGATCCCGCCATTCTATTTCTCATGTTGGAAATTCGGTTATCCCTATGTCCAAGTCCACTCTCAAACTTTCCAATGTTCTTCATGCCCCAAATATCAAAAAGAATATTATTTCTGTTTCCAAACTAGTTGATGATAATCATGTTTCTGTTGAATTCACTCCTTCTGTTCATGTGAAGGATCTACACTTGAAGAAAACATTCGCTGAAGGGAAATGACAGGGCAACATGTACATCTTTCAAGAGGATCCTTCTACATGTCGTCATCCAGTCTGTAATACCTTGAAGCCTTCGTCTGTGTCTTCCTTTGCCCCCTCTAATTTTGTCTTCAGTGTCTCATATTGTAATAAGCCAGATCTATGGCATGGTCGGTTGGGTCACTGTGGTGATCATTTTATTAAAAAACTTGTCACTAATAATCTCATTCCTAAGGAGAGTTTGAGTCTTGAAAAGAATAAACAAAAATGTTCTAGTTGTCATCTATGTAAGAGTCATGTGCTCCCTTTTCATAGTGTTAATAAAAGAGCTTCAAAGCCTTTTGAAATTATTTGTTCGGATGTTTGGGGACCTGCTCCAGTCAATTCTTGTTCTGGTACTAGGTATTATCTTATTTTTGTTGATAGTCATTCTCGTTATACATGGATATTTTTCATGAAACATAAATCAGAAACTTTCCTTTTGTTTCAAAGATTCTACTCTTTTGTCAAGAACCACTTCTCCGAAAATATTCAATATTTACAGTCCGATGGGGGAGGTGAATTTTCTTCTAGTGACTTTATTAGTTTTCTCCAGAATAACGGAATAGGAAGGAAAGTGTCTTGCCCACACACCCCTCAGCAAAATGGAATTGCTGAGAGAAAGCACCGACACATTGTGGAAACTGCAATGAGCATGATGCACGACAGCAATCTACCCATAAATTTATGGACGGAAGCATTCCATACTGCAGTCCATATTATAAATAAATTGCCAATGAATATTTTGGAAAACAAATCTCCATATTTTACTTTACATGGAGTTCACCCCAATTATCATGATCTGCATGTGTTTGGATGCGTTTGTTATGTCCATGTTGACAGCTCATTAAGGCACAAATTTCAAGATAATGCTGTAAAGTGCAGATTTGTCGGGTATGCAGATGACTACAAGGGCTACAGGTGTTATGATCCAAGAACAAAGCGCATCAAAGTCTCCAGACACGTCATTTTTTTATGAGATGAACTTTGACTCTCATCCAGAATTCACAAATTCCTCGTCGAATGATGTTGAGTTCTATTATCCATGGCTGAGCTCAGAATTATTTACTGAAACCGATATCAGCTGTCCTGCAGAATTTAGACAGGTAACAGAGAGGTTTGAACAACATGACAATATGAGACATCAAGAAGATGCAGAAACCTCATCACAACCAGGCAGGTACAAGGACATTGTATATACTCGACGAGAGCAACACAGACCAACGGCCAATATGCCTGGTCATGCATCCTCACAAAATCCCGATCTTAGAAGGTCGAATCGAATTCGACATCCTGTTGAAAGGTGGGTTAGTTATGAGAATTTCTCCATGGATTTTCAATTGTTTTTAACCTCTTTGAACAAAGAGGATGAACCCATTACCTTTCACCAAGCAACACATTTTAGAAGGTGGGTTGAGGCCATGAACGATGAGATGGAGGCACTGCATGAATGTGGAACCTGGGAGATTGTTCCAAGACCATCAAATAGAAATGTTGTTGGATCAAAGTGGGTATATAAAATAAAATACAAGCCAGATGGCACTATTGAACGCTACAAGGCGAGGCTTGTGGCCAAAGGCTTCACCCAAGAACAGGGGCTAGATTATGATGAAACTTTTAGTCCTGTTATAAAGATGGGGACAATTCGACTTATTCTCTCCTTAGCCGTTGAACATGGATGGGTACTAAGTCAACTTGATGTTAAAAATGTCTTTCTTCACGGTGATCTTAAGGAGGAAGTTTACATGGAGCAACCCACAGGATATGCTGAAGGAGACTCTCGAAGGTATGTATGTAAGTTAAGAAGGGCAATTTATGGATTGAAACAAGCATCACGTTCGTGGTTTGACAGTTTCTCTGTGGAAATACAGAGGCACGGTTTTTCACGGTCACTTTTAGATCATTCTCTGTGTTAAATATTATATGTAAATGGATATATTTCATGTACTGTATTCTATTGTACCACTTGTACAGCATACTGTACTGTATTATACCATTGTACTGTATTGTACCACTTGTACAGCATATAAATATCAATGGAAAGGGGAGAAGATTCTATTGCCGCCCAACATTTTTTTTTTCTCTCTTCCCTCTTACCTCTCTCTCTCTATCTCTTGCTACGATAGTAAGGTGACTCCCACATCTGATTTCTCACATGGTATCAGAGCCAAGGGCGTGGTAATCACGATCATCTGGAAGGCCCCTAAGGACCTTGACGTGCGTTTTTTAGCGTTCTCAAGGAAAGTGTTTTTTCCATCTTTTCTCTGTTGTTTCTCCGTTGAATCACTATATTTCGACGTCGTTTCTTCATTTCCTCATATCGTGCATCTTTTCCTTCTTACATATTCTGTTATCCCCAATTTTATCAACCCTAATTTCTGTTTTCCCCAAATTTGGGAACCCTCATTTCTCAAAAGTGCCTCTTTTCTCACACTTCTTGTGATTTCTTATCTATTTCTTGCAATATAGTTGATAAATCGTACATTCTGCACGATTAACTGAAAAATCGTGATTTCCAAAACTCAAAAATTTCTGTCTGTACGGTTCTGTCCGTACAACCTACGAATTTCTGTCGTGCTATTTGATTCATCCTTGATCTTCTTTCTTATGGATTCTAAAATCAGCCCCGGATTTCTTTCTCAACTTGTTTCTCACAAATTAACTCATGATAACTACTTACTTTGGAAACGCCAAATTCTGCCGTTTATCCGAAGTCATGATCTTTCCGGGCATCTGGATGGGGGATCACCCGCCCCACCTATGACTATTACGCAAGAGGTAACTGGTAATGATGGGAAGGTGACTTGCATTGCTATTCCAAATCCTGCGTATGATGTTTGGTTTCAGAAGGACCAATCTGTGGTTGCCTATTTGACTGTCACGTTATCTGATCGTATATTACAAACTATCTCTGACCATTTTACTGCTGCAGAACTATGGAGACATCTTGCTCACTCTTATTCACAGGTTTCTGAATCACGTGCACTTCAACTGAAATGGCAGTTCCAATCTATGCGAAAGGGAACTAAGACCATTACTGAATTTCTAGGGGATATCAAAATTATCATTGATCAGTTGGCCGCTATTGGATATCCTGTTTCTGACAGAGATGTTGTTCAGCAGGTATTGGGAAGCCTTGGGCCCCAATATCGTATGTTTTGCACTGCATTACAGGTTGCCTCTACACTTCCATGCTTTGAGGATTTACAGGCCAAACTCCTACAGTATGAAGTTAGTTTGACTCAAGATCATCTTATTGATGATCCTCATCCTGTCATGTTTACATCTGGGTCTACCTCATTTCGTCCACCTGCTGCTCATATGGGTCGTGGAGGACTCCTTCCTACTCCTACTGCTCCACCTGCCACTAGAGGTACCCGTGTCCCTACTTGCTTCCATTGCAACAAGCGTGGCCATGTGAAAGCAGATTGTTGGCACAACCTACAGAATCGCAACAAGGCAGGGAGGCCAGAACCAAGAGCTGGACAGATGAATGTTAGACAGTTTCAGGGGCAGCCGCAGGGAAATTTTCGAGCACATCAGGGTACTGATCAGGGACAGAGTGCAGGGTTGCCACATGATATGCAACAAATTCTGATGACTGCATTTAACAACATGAATTTGCGTCAGAATGATGATGGAGTTTGGTATATTGATTCTGGAGCAGCCGCACATGTTACTTCTGATGCAGGTAAACTTTCCAACATGGTTCCTTATATTGGCACTGGCACTATTGTCACGGGAGATGGTTCCCACCACCCTATTTCTCATACTGGAAATGCATCTCTCTCTTTGTCACAATCTACACTACCATTGAAAAATGTCTTACTCACTCCTGCCATTGAGAAAAACATTTTATCTGTTTCTAAATTGGTTGATGAAACAAATTCATCCATGGAATTTACTCTGTCTTCTGTTTGTCTTAAGGACCTTCGAACCAAGAAGATGCTCGCTAAGGGTGAACGACGCGGAAACATGTACGTCTTCGAAGCAGCCCCCGGGACTTTGAAGACGTCATCTACCGTGACTCCATCTTTTCCTGCTTATTTGAGTCAGTCTTCTTCTGTTATACAATGTAATAAGCCAGTTTCTTGGCATCATCGGTTAGGTCATTGTAGTCAAGGGTTCCTTGACAAATTGTCTTCTCAGGGTTTTATTCCCAAAGTCAAATTAGATCATAAGTGTCCTAGTTGTAATGTCTGCAAGAGTCATGTACTTCCCTTTCAAAGTATCAATAAAAGAGCTTCCAAGCCATTTGAAATTATTCACTCTGATGTTTGGGGCCCAGCTCATGTTTCATCTCTATCTGGCTCTCGATATTATGTGTTATTTCTTGACTCTTTCACTCGTTACACTTGGATTTACTTTATGAAATCTAAATCTGAAGTGTTCAAACTTTTCAAACAATTTCATGCTCTTGTTCAGAACCTTTTCAATTCAAATATCACTTATTTCCAGTGTGATGGTGGTGGAGAATACATATCTCATGATTTTAGTGAATATTTAAAGGACCATGGCATCACACGTAACTCCTCTTGTCCTTACACTCCACAACAGAATGGAGTAGCAGAACGTAAGCATCGGCATATTGTTGAAACCGCGTTAAGTATGATGCACAATATTGATATTTCTTTCTCTCTTTGGACTGAGGCCTTTCACACTGCAGTGCATATCATTAACAGGTTGCCTATGGAATTATTAGGAGATCAGTCTCCTTATTATTTGCTTCACGGTTCTCACCCTTCTTATGATGATTTGCATGCTTTCGGATGCATTTGTTATGCCCATGTGGATCATTCTTTACGTAACAAGTTTCAGGACAGAGCAGTTCAGTGCAGATTTCTGGGATATGCCGATGGGTATAAAGGATATAGATGTTATGATCCTATTTTGGGTAAGATTAAGGTGTCTAGAAATGTTGTTTTTGATGATGACCATTTCAGCACTTGTGATACTTCTCAGGTATATGAGCAAACTACTTATGATCCATGGCTTTGTGATACTTTGCTATATGACTCTATCAGAGATCCTGTTGTTGATGAACCAATTCAGTTTGAAGCAGACAACTCCATCATCCAGGATGCACCTTCACGGTTTTCAGGTTTGGTTTATGCCCGTCGAGGAGCCCCTCCAACTCCATCTCACGAGGCTCCCCCTCTTCGACGATCCACACGTGAAAGGCATCCTATCCATCGTTGGGTTAGTTACAACAATTTTTCTCTTGACTTTCAGTTGTTTCTAACCAATGTGGCCAAAGAGAAAGAGCCGTCTACTTTCCATCAGGCAGCCCATTCTCGAGCTTGGGTTGAAGCTATGAACGAAGAAATGGCAGCACTTCATGAATGTCATACATGGGATATTGTTCCTCGACCTGTTGATAGAAATGTTGTTGGTTCCAAATGGGTTTACAAGATCAAGCGTAAACCAGATGGTAGCATTGAAAGATATAAAGCTCGCCTTGTTGCACGCGGATTCACACAACAATATGGGCAAGATTATGAGGAAACTTTTAGCCCTGTTGTCAAAATTGGCACCATTCGTGTGATCCTCACTTTGGCACTTCAGCATGGTTGGTCTCTTAGCCAGTTGGATGTCAAGAATGCGTTCCTACATGGAGACTTGAAGGAAGAGGTGTATATGGAGCAACCTCCTGGATATAGTGAACATGATGCGGCTACATGGGTTTGTAAATTGAGAAGGTCTCTTTATGATTTAAAACAGGCATCTCGGTCTTGGTTTGAGAGTTTCTCCATGGAAATTCAGCAGCATGGCTTTTCTAAGAGTATACTTGATCATTCTTTATTTATGTATAAGAATGATCATGTTACTACTTGGGTTCTTATATATGTTGATGACATCATTATCACTGGGAGTGATGATGCACATATTGCCTTGGTCAAGTCTTTACTCATGGCCAAATTTAAGATGAAGGACTTAGGCCCATTGCGATACTTCTTGGGAGTTGAAGTCGATAGGCAAGATGATCGACTCACTCTAAGTCAACACAAGTATACTCTTGACATTCTTCACACCACTGGTATGATTAATTGTAAACCTCTCAGCACCCCATCTGTCTTAAATCATAAGTTTAGTGCAAAAGAAGGCTAATTATATCATGATTCCACTTTATATCGCCGCATTGTTGGTATGTTGCAATATCTTACATTTACAAGACCTGACATTGCTTATGCTGTAAATCAAGCATCTCAGTTTATGCATGCTCCCACTGATTGTCATATGGAATGTATTAAGCGTATTCTCAGATATCTGAAAGGGACTATTGGAGATGGATTGCTCTATCACAAAGATGAAAGCTTCACTACAGGACACCGTTTACTTACATATTGTGATGCAGATTGGGGTGGGGACCCTGATGAGCGTAGGTCGGTTTCAGGATATTGTGTTTTCATTGGCCCAAATATTGTCACTTGGAGTAGTAAGAAACAAAAGGCCATTGCTAAATCCAGCACTGAGGCAGAGTACAGGGCAATGGCAGCAGGGACAGCTGATGTCACTTGGGTACGGCATCTTCTTCAAGAGTTGAATGAACCCATCTCTTCCTCTCTGCTTTTATGTGATAATCAAAGTGCCATTAATATTTCTTTTAACCCTATTCATCATTGTCGCACGAAGCACATTGAGATTGATCAGCATTTTGTTAGACAAAAGATTGAAACAGAAGAAATTGAGGCTTCGTATGTCAGATCAAAAGACCAAGTGGCAGACATCTTCACCAAAGGATTGGTTAGTCATCAATTTTGGTTACTTAAGGGCAAGTTGAGCATGATTGAAGATCATCCTCAACTTGAGGGAGGCTGTTAAATATGTATATGTAAATGGATATATTTCATGTACTGTATTGTACCACTGTATTGTATTGTACCACTTGTACAGCATACGGTACTGTAGTGTACCACTGTACTGTATTGTACCACTTGTACAACATATAAATATCAATGGAAAGGGGAGAAGATTCTATTGCCGCCCAACATTTTTTTTTCTCTCTTCCCTCTTACCTCTCTCTCTATCTCTTGCTACGATAGTAAGGTGACTCCCACATCTGATTTCTCACAACATCATACGCAGGATTTGGAATAGCAATGCAACTCACCTTCCCATCATTACCAGTTACCTCTTGCGTAATAGTCATAGGTGGGGCGGGTGATCCCCCATCCAGATGCCCGGAAAGACCATGACTTCGGATAAACGGCAGAATTTGGCGTTTCCAAAGTAAGTAGTTATCATGAGTTAATTTGTGAGAAACAAGTTGAGAAAGAAATCCGGGGCTGATTTTAGAATCCATAAGGAAGAAGATCAAGGATGAATCAAACAGCACGACAGAAATTCGTAGGTTGTACGGACAGAAATTTTTGAGTTTTGGAAATCACGATTTTTCAGTTAATCGTGCAGAATGTACGATTTATCAACTATATTGCAAGAAATAGATAAGAAATCACAAGAAGTTTGAGAAAAGAGGCACTTTTGAGAAATGAGGGTTCCCAAATTTGGGGAAAACAGAAATTAAGGTTGATAAAATTGGGGATAACAGAATATGTAAGAAGGAAAAGATGCACGATATGAGGAAATGAAGAAACGACGTCGAAATATAGTGATTCAACGGAGAAACAACAGAGAAAAGATGGAAAAAACACTTTCCTTGAGAACGCCCAAAAACGCACGTCAAGGTCCTTAGGGGCCTTCCAGATGATCGTGATTACCACGCCCTTGGCTCTGATACCATGTGAGAAATCAGATGTGGGAGTCACCTTACTATCGTAGCAAGAGATAGAGAGAGAGGTAAGAGGGAAGAGAGAAAAAAAAAATGTTGGGCGGCAATCTGTAATGCAGTGCAAAACATACGATATTGGGGCCCAAGGCTTCCCAATACCTGCTGAACAACATCTCTGTCAGAAACAGGATTTGACTGCCACGTTATCTGATCGTATATTACAAACTATCTCTGACCATTTTACTGTTGTAGAACTATGGAGACATCTTGCTCACTCTTATTCACAGGTTTCTGAATCACGTGCACTTCAACTGAAATGGCAGTTCCAATCTATGCGAAAGGGAACTAAGACCATTACTGAATTTCTAGGGGATATCAAAATTATCATTGATCAGTTGGCCGCTATTGGATATCCTGTTTCTGACAGAGATGTTGTTCAGCAGGTATTGGGAAGCCTTGGGCCCCAATATCGTATGTTTTGCACTGCATTACAGGTTGCCTCTACACTTTCATGCTTTGAGGATTTACAGGCCAAACTCCTACAGTATGAAGTTAGTTTGACTCAAGATCATCTTATTGATGATCCTCATCCTGTCATGTTTACATCTGGGTCTACCTCATTTCGTCCACCTGCTGCTTATATGGGCCGTGGAGGACTCCTTCCTACAACTACTGCTCCACCTGCCACTAGAGGTACCCGTGTCCCTACTTGCTTCCATTGCAACAAGCATGGCTTTTCTAAGAGTATACTTGATCATTCTTTATTTATGTATAAGAATGATCATGTTACTACTTGGGTTCTTATATATGTTGATGACATCATTATCACTGGGAGTGATGATGCACATATTGCCTTGGTCAAGTCTTTACTCATGGCCAAATTTAAGATGAAGGACTTAGGCCCATTGCGATACTTCTTGGGAGTTGAAGTCGATAGGCAAGATGATCGACTCACTCTAAGTCAACACAAGTATACTCTTGACATTCTTCACACCACTGGTATGATTAATTGTAAACCTCTCAGCACCCCATCTGGATGGGGGATCACCCGCCCCACCTATGACTATTACGCAAGAGGTAACTGGTAATGATGGGAAGGTGAGTTGCATTGATATTCCAAATCCTGCGTATGATGTTTGGTTTCAGAAGGACCAATCCTTTGGTGAAGATGTCTGCCACTTGGTCTTCTAATCTGACATACGAAGCCTCAATTTCTTCTGTTTCAATCTTTTGTCTAATAAAATGCTGATCAATCTCAATGTGCTTCGTGCGACAATGATGAATAGGGTTAAAAGAAATATTAATGGCACTTTGATTATCACATAAAAGCAGAGAGGAAGAGATGGGTTCATTCAACTCTTGAAGAAGATGCCGTACCCAAGTGACATCAGCTGTCCCTGCTGCCATTGCCCTGTACTCTGCCTCAGTGCTGGATTTAGCAATGGCCTTTTGTTTCTTACTACTCCAAGTGACAATATTTGGGCCAATGAAAACACAATATCCTGAAACCGACCTACGCTCATCAGGGTCCCCACCCCAATCTGCATCACAATATGTAAGTAAACGGTGTCCTGTAGTGAAGCTTTCATCTTTGTGATAGAGCAATCCATCTCCAATAGTCCCTTTCAGATATCTGAGAATACGCTTAATACATTCCATATGACAATCAGTGGGAGCATGCATAAACTGAGATGCTTGATTTACAGCATAAGCAATGTCAGGTCTTGTAAATGTAAGATATTGCAACATACCAACAATGCGGCGATATAAAGTGGAATCATGATATAATTGGCCTTCTTTTGCACTAAACTTATGATTACAAGACCTGACATTGCTTATGCTGTAAATCAAGCATCTCAGTTTATGCATGCTCCCACTGATTGTCATATGGAATGTATTAAGCGTATTCTCAGATATCTGAAAGGGACTATTGGAGATGGATTGCTCTATCACAAAGATGAAAGCTTCACTACAGGACACCGTTTACTTACATATTGTGATGCAGATTGGGGTGGGGACCCTGATGAGCGTAGGTCGGTTTCAGGATATTGTGTTTTCATTGGCCCAAATATTGTCACTTGGAGTAGTAAGAAACAAAAGGCCATTGCTAAATCCAGCACTGAGGCAGAGTACAGGGCAATGGCAGCAGGGACAGCTGATGTCACTTGGGTACGGCATCTTCTTCAAGAGTTGAATGAACCCATCTCTTCCTCTCTGCTTTTATGTGATAATCAAAGTGCCATTAATATTTCTTTTAACCCTATTCATCATTGTCGCACGAAGCACATTGAGATTGATCAGCATTTTGTTAGACAAAAGATTGAAACAGAAGAAATTGAGGCTTCGTATGTCAGATCAAAAGACCAAGTGGCAGACATCTTCACCAAAGGATTGGTTAGTCATCAATTTTGGTTACTTAAGGGCAAGTTGAGCATGATTGAAGATCATCCTCAACTTGAGGGAGGTTGTTAAATATGTATATGTAAATGGATATATTTCATGTACTGTATTGTACCACTGTACTGTATTGTACCACTGTACTGTATTGTACCACTTGTACAGCATACTGTACTGTATTGTACCACTGTACTGTATTGTACCACTTGTACAGCATATAAATATCAATGGAAAGGGGAGAAGATTCTATTGCCGCCCAACATTTTTTTTTCTCTCTTCCCTCTTACCTCTCTCTCTATCTCTTGCTACGATAGTAAGGTGACTCCCACATCTAATTTCTCACACTCTGTTTATTTTTAGACAGGGAGATCTGGTCACTTTGTTGCTCATATATGTTGATGATATTGTTATTACTGGGAACTCTAGAAATCATATTGAAAAGGTCAAACAACTTCTAAGTCAAAGATTTAAGATGAAAGACTTAGGGAAGTTGCGGTATTTTCTTGGAATTGAGGTTGACAGAAAATCAGATGTCCTAATGCTCACTCAACAGAAATACACCCTGGATATCTTAACTAAGGCAGGTATGAAGGAATGTAAACCTCTGAGCACTCCATGTGTGCTTCACCAGAAGTTGAGTTCAAAGGATGGTGATTTATATGAAGATCCTACACGATATCGAAGCCTGGTTGGCATGCTCCAATATCTAACTTTTACTCGACCTGACATAGTTTACTCTGTCAATCAGGTCTCACAGTTCATGCACGAACCAAGGGTAGGGCATATGGAAGCTATTAAAAGGATTCTTCGATATTTAAAAGGGACGATTGGAGATGGTCTCCTGTATAAATCGAGCTTGTCACGGACAACAAAACATGAGATTATTGTCTACAGTGATGCTGATTGGGGAGGAGATCCAGATGAACGAAGGTCAGTTTCAGGTTACTGTGTTTTTATTGGGTTAAACTTAATATCCTGGAGCAGTAGAAAACAAAAGGTTGTTGCAAGATCAAGTACAGAAGCAGAATATAGATTAATGGCGGCGGCCACAGCTGAGGCCACTTGGATAAGGCATATGTTGACTGAAGTGGGACAACATATCTCTCGAACACTGTTATTGTGTGACAATCAGAGTGCGATTAATATGTCTTTCAACCCATTCATCACAGTCGAGCTAAACATATTGAGATAGACCAACATTTCGTGAGGCAAAAGGTTGAAGACAAGGAGATTGAACCTCAATTTGTGAGAACTGAAGATCAAGTAGCAGACTTATTCACCAAAGGGTTAACGAAGGACAAATTTTGGATACAAAAAGGCAAGTTGTACATGGTACAAGGCCATGTACATCTTGAGGGAGGGTGAAAAGATAACATTAGTTCTGTATTAGTGTCTTGAATTTGGATCGGATCCTTAAGATCCGGATCCAGTCACTTGTATGTCTAATTTCCATACGTCACCTATAAGGTGGATATGTTGTAATTTTTATTGTTGTTCAAGGGTAACTTTGTACCCTAATAAGTCTTGTAAGCTCTTTTTATATTCAATGAGAATGGACGCCCAGGGTGAAAGGGTTTCCCCTCTATTTCGTGCAGCCTCTTATCATCACTTTCTTTATTCCCTCTTCTACAGATAAAAGATTGGAGATCTGCAAATCTAACAAATCTCATATTTTTTAGTACTTATTTGAGATTTTTTATTTCTTATTGGTTGTTATTTCATCAATAAAGCATTTCTTCATTTATTTATATTTTTAGATATTTTTTATAATTTTTTAAAGCTTTCAAAAAAAATTGAGGCTTACACTTTACGCCTCGAGGCTTACGCCTCGCCTCGGTTTTTGGTGGAGCGCCTCGCTACGCCTCAACGCTTTTCACAACACTGGTCATGAGGAATAAAAGTTTATATTATAGTTCATACTAATTATTAATATCATCATCATATCAGAAAATTGGCTATTAAAAACAGATTAGAGAGAGAGTGTGTGTATTCAACTCACTCAAACTAGTAGTCGTTAAAGTATTCTTGGACAAGTTACATCATAACCATCCTAAAAAGATTTGGTGGCTCATCAACTTTACTCGTGACTCAGCTGAATCAGCCAAGTGGACTAGATCTGGCTGATTAGGTTGAACACATGTTTATAATGACTCGATAACACAGAAAGGTGACATAAAACTTCTAATCATAAATATTAAAAGAAGCTGCAATGATATTTTTGAAGAAAAGAAAAAAGTGGATCCCAATCACCTCATCTTTCATAGAATTGGTTTTGAAAATCTTTGAACAAAGCATATGAGAGACAAGGAATAACTCCATTACATACCCATAACGAAGATCAAGTTTATGTAAGATTTCTGGCGTCTCTCCATCTGATGGCTCAGCAGATTCTGTGTAGACTATATCACGTGGTGAAACTTCAACTTTTGCATCGCCACCATCTTGTGTTTCTGCCCTGGTGAGATTAGTAGATCAAATAGGTAAAGGAAGCACAGGCAAGAGCAAACATTTACAGGATCCACAATTAGGTGCCTAACTGCCACTGATTCGCAACAAACTACAAGACCCATAATCTTCATGTGATTGCTAAAGTAATATTAGTTATCTTAGTTATATTTAAGAGGTCATGCTTGGAAAGCACTCACTATGTGATGTTTCTTAACTAATTCGTTCAGTTATCTTTCAGAGTTCATTCTTTGAACCGAGCTTGATAGGGGAAAGTTCCGTGTTCTCTAATCAATTTGAAATACTCACCAGGACCCACCAATGGATAACAAAACTGATAATATAGGAAATACAGAAGAATACTTACTCCAATGGTTGGTGTTGAAATATTGTGCTGTTTTTGCTAGTTATCAGGGGAAGAGCTTGATAGTTAGCAAGAACCTTACTTTTTTCTTATCTTGGATGAAAGCATATACACATGGATGATGGCGTGCAAGCTTTAGTAGACCATTGGGATTGATCCAATGACTTTCCCAGCCCAATCCAGATCATCCCCTTCTTAAGTCAACCTAGTTGGTTGACCCACTCCACATAAAATTTATATTCCTTTTTCTTCACTGTAGTTGCAAGCAATTTATTATATGTTCTGTGAAGATAAGACACATATTCCAATTTCCAAACATTTTGCTAATTGTCATTGTTTACTAATTTAGATTTATGAGACCTTTTACATTGAAAATCATGATTGATTAACTGGTTGATTAACACCATAAGTTTATAAATACCTATTTCATGTCATGATACTCTCTTTTGGAATATAGCTGATGCATGGTAGTTGCCTGAGGATTTTGAATGATTGATAACTTGCTAGTTAGAACACTAAATGCTAGTCAATTGTTATGTTCTTTACATTTCTTCCATTATTACATGTGCATGGACAAAGATAAAAGACCTGGCTAAGCCATGCATTGCATTCAACGACTTGAATCATGAATCATTGGGTTGTCAAACAATGTTATACACTAACAAACTGAATTCGTACACACGTAAACGTGTATATATATATATATATATATATATATATATATATATATATATATATATATATATATATATATATATATATATATATAATGTATGTATGTATGTATAGTTCATCTAATTACATCAATATAAGCAATCAAAGGCACCGGTTTTTCTTAGAATGGTTCCACGAATTCTGTGGCTAGCCCATGATGCATACCAGTAGAGTGTTGAAGGCTTGTCTGGTCTCCAATTGATAGAACGTTTTCCTTTGCGCACGCTATTGAAAGCTATTGGGATATCTTCAGCAAGTGGCAAATCACAAAGTTCTCTGACAAACCTCCCATCAGTTGTCCATAGATCAACTTTTTTTGGAAATCTTCCACATGGAACAATGAAAGAGTAAGGTCGGTGAATGGAAGTGACCAGAAGGTACTTCCGATCAGGTGATGGATCAATTGATGTATATACAGCAGGGGGGCCTATAGCCTTCACTGATCCATCTAAAGATGCCAAGATCAGCTCTGTGGTGGCATAGTAGTCAAACAAATTTTCATCATACTCATCCTTTAACAAATCCTGATATGTTCTGACTTGTACAACATTCTTCTGTTCATTTGATTGAATTTTTGGACCAGATGGGACCAGTGGCTTCTTTGGTGGTTCTCCACGAGAAACAGGAATAGTGCAAACCAGCAGCGTGGAATTGTCAATCCAAACATAGCTGTGCACCACATAGAAGAACAACAATTGTTAAAACAATAGGATATATGTTTTCTTGATTGTAAACATGTGTACTCAACCTGCACTTACTTGTCAAATATTGCATTTAGATATATATCAGGTGACTGAAATAATGGGCGAGCTCTTCCTGTCTCTACATCTGCGACCCATACTCTTAGTTTACTGATTGTGTTATCATCCTAAAATATCAGAAGGAAATAAAAAAAGAAAAAGGACAAGTTAGCTTAGTACATCTCCAACAGTCGACAAACACAGCTTATATATTCACTTGTGAGCATCAGAGATCAACGATCACCTCATCAAATCGGATACTGAAGGATAAATGCCGACCATCTAGGGACCTTCACAAACACATGAAAACATATTAGACACGAAAGAATAATATGTTGATAGATGGCTCTAATTAAAGCAATATAATAATCCATATCTAATCAGGATCCAAGAGTAACGCAAGAGCTGTAAGATCAGAACAGCACCAAAGATGAACCAAATAAATGTGCCATGTCAAGGACCTTAAGCACAATCAGCACGGATTATAATCACATCAATTGCAATCTGCACCTGAAGATACTTAAACAAAAGACATGTACAGTTTAAACTTTAAAGTCAGCCAATGGTCAAATATAAGCATATTCACTTTTTTTTCAGTGTGACTCCAGTTTCATGGCTATACATCTATTATAGCAATTTATTTGGTACAACCAAAAGCTATCATCATCCTAAATTTGCATACGTGTATCGCTCAAGTTCAGGCAGTAAACATGCATCTCTTGAATGACCTATGTCACTCAAGTCGGTTGCCAGGCACACATACCAGAGCTGCAAAACATGCATAAAGGCCACACATAGTTATCTTAAAATCTATTTCTTGGGGAAAACAAAAGAGCACAATCTCTAGACTTGAGACCATCACAAAGGCAGTGAATAATATCTGATACCAAGAGATAGATTGACATCCCAAACCATATAAGCCTATTTTGTCAATTCACTTGCTCTGATAGCATCACATGATGAAAAAATCATAATTTCCTTAGTATAAGCTCTAGAATATAGTAACAGATACAATACCAAACCCTCATAGATGTGTAATGGTTCAGTGGCATTTAGAATATGTTAATAGGCAGTAATCATGTCAGGATCTACAAAATACCATAGGTTTGTCAATATCATATGACATGGTTTAACAAATGAATGCCAGCCACATAACAGTAAATATGGCTATTTGGTGTCATAAACTTTCTTCCACCAATAGACAGTATGTACACTCAGATATTTGAACTTTTTTCAAGGTGAATTAAAACCTAAGCATATTTTTTAAAGAATGAAGCCTTAGATTGTACAAGCAAATCTCTCTCTGAACTCATGTTAAATATCAACTAGGATTATATTTTTTTTCCTAACAAGTTCAATTGTTTTTCCTTCTTTTGTTCCCCTGTATCATCTTGCAGTATTCTGCAGAACATATTATAGTGTTGAAAGGATTTATGGTTTAGCATTCGATGAGCTTATAAAATTTACCACCATAACCAAAAGAAGAAGAAAAAAAGGCATTTTTTTTCTACAATGGGTTCCGAGACAAGACCTCAAGAAAGTAGTTAATAGCCTTATTGAAATGAAATACGACAACAATTGAAAATTATAAAGATAAGTGGATCTTCCTTGACAACAAGAAAACTGGAAGAATCTTGATTCTGCCATGAATAAATGAACCATAAAGTGAAAACAACAAAAACTCCTGAGAAACATAACGGATGATTTATGGATTTCAGAGGTTACCAGCTAACAAAATTGATCTTGGCACCACTAGGAAAGCCATGTACCTCTTTCTCAGGTCCAAGAGTACCATCATTCATTAGCTCATGGATCCCTATACCAGTGTAGAATGACCTGAAAATAAACTTTGATTTCAATCAGAAAAGATGAGAGCAGTGTCCAGTAATGAAATTGCTTCTCCATCTCCTAAAGTTCTCTGTTCATTGCTGCATATAAATTTTCATGAAAAGAAAAAGAACATTGTGGGTCTTACATCCTACTTCGAGTGTTACAACTTCCATCAATGCGCATACCAGCCAGTTTTTCCTCTGGTCTTGCAAGATCAGACAGTGGAGGCAAAGCTCTACGCTTCAGGAATAGTATTTTATCCCTCTGAGGAGAAAAGGACAATGCAGGAAGGGGTGGCGCATCAACAATCTGTCTAATTTCAGGAGGAGGAAAGCGATATTGATTGTCCAGTGGAGAACCCTCTGTAGCGTGCCAATAAAATATGGTTACTAAAAGATCGAAGCATAATAACCGAAGGCAGATAAACTATGCAGCTCAATTACGGCCAGATTTCTAACGTAAAAAGGAAGTTGTTCATGAACGTTCATAAGAACAAATAGCATACTAAATCTGAATTCTTATGGGGTATTTCCCCTAATGCAATACTAAAGTATGACAACAAATAAGAATTTTTGAGCTTTGAAAATCAATGGAATAATGTGTTACCAAAAAGAAAAAAAGGAAAAGATGCTTGTTTTCCAACAGACAAGGCACTTAAGTCCTAAGACCGTGCAACCAATATGCTGGTCAAAAGATAAACAATGAACAAAGAAAACCCATAGTGGAGTTTAGAAAAGCATTCAACTGAGTTCAAGATGTGGTAGTCCCTACGAAGACTGCTATTCAGTAACCCCCCTCCTCTGATTTTTCCCTCGTCTTAAGACAAGAATAACAGTAGCTAAAAGAGGGATTCCGACTTGATTCGTAAAAACCATCATGGAACTCATAATATTCATGCCATAAACATGAGCAATGGAAAGAGAAACACAATAGAAATCAAACAAAACCATTCGGTCGATACTTCATAGTACCATCCAAACAGCAAATAACATAAAAAAACAGGCTAAACTGAAACTAAGAAAACCAAATAACCCTTTAGAACTAGTACCCATATATATACACATGCACGAAACTCAAGAAAACCCATCTAAAACATAAAGAGACGTCTATAACATAGAACCCATAAAGAAATGAAGGGGGGCATCACCCATAACACAGAACTCATAGCAGAAATTAAATAGGTGTCCGGTATTCACCTTCATCTACAGCTGTAGAAGAGAGAGAACCAACAGACCCATTTGGGTCCCCTCCATTTTCAGAAGCAGAAACAGAAAGGGCTCCAAAGTAAGACCTGAATCCCATCCCAACCATGGTTTTTGCTGGTTTTCTCCTCAAAGGAAAAGCAGGGAATCTTACTAAATTAGACAATCTGGGAGCCTGATGATGCAGAGAGAGAAATTGGGTCCTGAATGGGGGAGAAGAAAGAGAAGGCAATAGAGAGAAAAGGTAGGCCTTGTGAGCCAACATGTTCTTGTCTATCATATATTTAGAAGTTGACTCATATGGGTGACAGGACTACCACAGAACCAAAGACATAAATTATTGGAGAGACACTCGCTTCTTCTTTCCTTGTAAGTTCCACCAATTCAGAAGTACGAAAGCCAGGCCATGCTGCAAGATTCTCAAAGTCAGGTATCCCCCACAAGAAAAGCAGAATGTATGAAGGCCAATCATCCAATGGGGCTGAATCAGCTTTTTATTGCTTTTCTTCTTTCTTGGGGTTTTAACTTTTTGAAGTATGACCCTATTGTGAAATGCACATTTAGATGGAACACCCCCAACAAATCCTTTTTGGATAAAGGCTCTACCTAAAAGACGTATTTTTTAAATTCAAGGCTTTATTTTGCTTGGCCCTTAACCAGCCCATGTCCTCCTTTTGGAAACCTTTTTTTCCAAATAAACTTCACCCTACATGAAGTTGAAAAGATCAGGTGCAATATGATTGCATAAATATTTGTGCATGAAGCACCTGATCACCCTCCATCTTGGGACAGGCCTGTCAGTTGTGAGGCCAAGGCCTGATGGAGGGCAATCAGGTACTTTATGCACAAATTTTGTGTTATGTGATTGCACCTGATATGGACTTGACATGAAGACCTGGTCGTATTTGCTCAGCCTGCCATGCCTACAGTGTTTGCATAAAAGTTCAAGGCTAGGACCCCAGCCCCTAAAGCTTATGCTAGGCGTTGGCTTGCACAGAAGAGAAATGCCCATGAAAATCAACCTTGACCCCCATCTAACCGCCAAGGCCCTACCTCACTATGCCAACCATCCTTGGGCTCCCCTCTTGAAGACTTGGACCCTCTTTTACCCAATGGCACTGAATCAAGATCAGGTTTCATCAAACCCGGCTCAAACAAGACCTATGTCACAAGAACATGTATACCAACAATGACTTGACACAAGTTCACGATGCGAGTTTGCAATTTTTTTTTTAAGAATGGGAAGCAGACATGATTTTTTTTTTTCAATTGTTTATGATTTTTGCATCTTGCTACATAATTTTTTATTAAATTAGTATTAAAAGCGTTAAAAACTGTTCAAAACAGTAAATTAAGATATGTATCATAGTGTGTTGTAGGAATTGAACCCGATCTAGACTTTAGCAGATAGAAGATAGGTTTCGAGACCATGATTTGCTGCAACTCAGTAACCATAGTGACAAAAGTTTAAGACGGCAAAATATAGGCAGCCAAAAGCTCTCAAGAAATAGAAAATTTTCAAAAAGACTCATGTTTTTTCTGCAAAATATAGACAATAATAAACAAATTTTTAAAAATTAAAAATATATTTGTATGAAGAAATACAAATAAAATATACTTAAAATACAAGCACGTGAATTTTTCATGACAAATAGCTGTTAAAAACATAAATACGGTGTTTAAAAGGCGATATTTATGTTTTTATGAAAAATCATGATATTTTAAGAATATTGCAAGAAATTTCCGTTTTACAACTTTCAGCTAGTTTCTCACGGTATTTTTGCCATTTTTTTCAGAAATATTGCGATATTTGTCACACTGCTCGTAGCACTATAGTGCAGAAGTGTAAAGGTTTTGTACTACAGGGTCTTGATTTTTGAACTTATTACACTGAGGTGGTATCCCATGTGGTAAGCCGGGTCCTGTGCCAAAGCTGAAGGCCCAGGTTCAATCCCTCTGCCACATGAGGCTTAAGAGATATCTGGTAGGGGTCTACCTTACACAAGATTGCCTATAAAAAAAAAAACTTTAATTAGTTGTAGAGTTTGACAGGAAGTACCTAAAATATACACTCATCCTCCGATCCCACCAGTGAAATGGCATTAATTGTACAGTTTGGCAAGAAAACCCCAAAAAAATTACTGTCATAAAAATAAGAAAAATTCCATTCAGATTCTACCTTTTACAAGATATTTCAAAAAGAGAATGCTTTCCGATTTTTATTTTTATTTTTATTTTTATATTTACACGGAAAAACCACCCTCCTGATCAGAGACCTAGCTGCGCAGGCTTTGTTTGCCTACAGACAACATAAAACTTTGTGGGCTTACTCCCTTGCCCCTAGGGCGTCGTCACGTCAAAAACAATATTTCAAGACCAACCAAACTTTTTGCTGAAACTGATCGAACATGGAGTAACTTGAGTTAATGATGAGCTGTGTATAATAGAATGATAAACTGCCAACAAAATAGTCAAGAACTCACCTTTCAAACCAAGGGTTAAAAATGATATTTTATATAGATCTCGCATGAAATTAACTTCATGTTTCCATTTAATAGTTTCAATGAAAATCTGGGTCCTCAAATGTCTTGGACAGACATTTGAGTGTATCAGGTTTTTGTTTTTTGAAATATCAAGCAAAAGGGGACCCTTTAAATGATTTTATATCCAAACTAATAATGGCAAGCATCCATGAGCGTCACTTCATGCGCAAGCCAAAGCTTGGTGATACCTTAGGCCTAGGGGCAAGGGGGTAAGTTCACTGAGTTTTACTCTACCAGGAGTAGGGATGGCAGTGGACCCAGGGAAAGCGGGCCCCCGCCCTACCTCGCCCGGTTTGGACTGGGGATGAAGGGTATGAAACCGGGATGGAGGCGGGGACGAAGGTTAAAATCCATCTCCGTTCGGGGATAGATGTACCCTTTTCCCCGCCCTGCCTCATCCCCGTTTGAACCGGGGATGGAGGACATGAAATGGGGATGAAAGCGAGGGTGGAGGTTAAAATCCATCCCCGGCGGGGATGGAGGTTCTAATCTTGAGGCGGGGTGGGGGTGGAGACCCCACTGCCATCCCTAACAAGGAGTGGCTAAGTTTATGATCTTGGGGATGGTTTCTCCATGTAAATATAAAAAAAAAATGGCAACGGCAAGCTGCTGGTATCCGGGATCAGGTACCATCATGGCACACTTTAAGTGTACCTCTGCAGCTGGCCGCCCTCCATCTTTAGCTGTCAGTCTGTCAGTTGTGGAGCCCAAAGGCAGATGGAGGGCAGGAGGCACACTCAAAGTAGTGTGTTAGGTGTCCATGGTTTGATGGCTGCTTAGCCTGATTTAAACAACAAAGTTATTAGTGGGGCTGGTAAAGGAACTGAACAAGCCGAGCTTGGCAAGTTCAAGCATGCTCATTCTTGTGGAGAGCCAAGCAGAGTTCGAGCTCCATAATGGTCCTCAGTTAAACAAGCTGAACTCAAGCTAGCTTATTTATAGAAAAAATTGTTTTAGAGATGGAAGAACTAGGAGTCTAGGATTGCAAAAAATGCATGTAAAATATATTTTTTTACTAACTCACGAGTTTATACAAGTTGAGCTTAGCTGAGTACCTATTGTTCATATTCAGCTTGCTGAGCTTATTTTATGAGTTAGAATGAGTTCTTTACGAGCCGAGCCATGAGACTAGACTTGTTTCTCAACCCTAATTATTATGCCGCTTAAAAAGGAATTGATCCATAAAGTCGTCTAGCTGCAGGACACTTTATGCCATCAGGCCTTTTAAGCAACCTGCTGGGTTCACGTCATGCTTGGACAGCTGAAAACGTCGGCCAAACTTTGTGATAAAGTCAAACCAACTAAAAGGCAATTAATCCCATAAGGGGGCGTTTGTTAAGCTCCCACCCAAAGAAAGCCTCTTTCCTTTGAAAGGGTCACTTTGGAGGGAAAGTGCTTTCCCATGGGAAGAGGTATGAACTCGCTTTGATGAGAAAGTTGGTTTTTTGGCACTTATTACGTGGATCCCACCACACACTTCACATGAACATGCTTTTTCACCCTTTCTAGGAAAGAGACTGTTTCCTACGAAAGAGGCTCTCTTTCATAGGAAAGGGCATGAAACAAACACCCCCCTAAAGCAAATGTAAAATAAACTAAAAATTAAGAATGCTCGTTTGATTTATAACATCAAACCCCCCAAAAAAATTGAAACCAGCTACCAAAAAAATAAAAGATATGAAAAACTTATGAATCGCAGGTATGATACTCAAAACAAGTCAACACGTGATTTAATCCAAATCTTAATCATAAACATTATATTTTGACAAGACTAGGTCAGAATTACAAGATAAACTCTAGCTCAATCTGAGATGATCGAGTCAGGTTTAAACCTTGACAAAGCCTTGGATAAAGCTTATTCATGTCATTGAATTTTAGGGAGTTGCAGTGCTCATTAGGAGGGGTCAGCTTGTTTGCTTTTAATATGCTCTCTCTCTCTCTCTCACACACGCGCGCACACAATGAGGGGAGTGGGGACAGCTTGTTTGCTTTGAATATGGTCTCTCTCTCTCTCTCTCTCTCTCTCAACACGCTATTGCACAAAGAAGCAATTCCACACATTGGCTAGAATACAATAATACATCATTCATTCCATATTGTATTCTCAAACACTGCGACCTGATCAAAGTATGAATTTTACAGTGATGAGGAAACAGAAAAAAGGGTATGTGTCTGCTATATCATCATCTAAATACGTCATAGATCATAGATCATAGGATTCCCCAGAAGCTTCTGAATTATCATAAAACTCCCCTGAATCTTTAGGACTCTCGTATGATGTTTCATAACTAGAACTATCCTCTGCTTGGACGAATTGTAACAGATAATTGACTCCATTAACCACATCATAGACCATGAGTCCTACCCTTCCCCCTACCCAACTGCCCAAATGGCTTCCAACAAGGTAACCCAGTCTTCCAAGTCTCTGCTCTCCATGAAAGCCCCCAGCATAAGTCCCAACGAGGGTCCCAGTGCCTCTAAGAAATCCCTCAGTCATGGTGCCCCCATAGTAGATCGCTTCAAAGAAGTCCCAACCAGAAGCAATGATCGGCCCAGTGATTCGTTTTGCTTGGCGAGATGCTAATTTTGCCGCTTTGGCACCTTCTTTCTGTGCTTGCTTTGTTGCTTCCTTGACGCTCAGACCCCCAGATAGTGCATCACTGAGGGCAGTCTCAATGGCCTTCTGCCTCGCTCTTTCCACATGCCCAGCTCTCATGTTGTAGACGTACAGCCTCATACCCTCTTTCACAACGCACGCCATACTTCCAGAACCCATGTCAAAGCAATTTAGAAACGTGAATTTTCCACTTTTAGATGATGACTCTTCTCCAACCAGTTGTCTGAATTTTTCAGCTGCAAAAGAGGACAACATGGATTCATTTCTTCTGCAACCCATTTTGATTGACAAGGGAATAAGAGAAAGCACAAGGATGCAGTCATCAACTTTACAAGGATAGAGCAAATCAACTAATGCAAGTTGCATATTCCAGTATCCTCAAGAATAAAGTCAAACCAACAGATAGTTTGACAACTGTAAGAACTGATGTACAAGCGATTTACATCTCTAGCATTTTATGGTTTTTAGCAGTAGAAAGGTATCCAAAAACACAAAAACCTCTAGTATCTTGCTGCACAAGTACACAAAATGCAATCTGTCATTATAAAAGAGATGCATTTGCTAATACAAAGATATCAAGCTTAGAGAACATGTCAAAAGCCTTAAAAGCCAACAGCATCTCGGCAAGATTGGACCCAATCTACAAGACAGAATTGATAACTTGTACTGAGATCTGATTTTATCCCCAAGTCCTCATTCATATCATCCAACAAGGTGTTGATATAACGCAAGTGCTTAGAGGCTGACTACCCTTTTCACCACAAGCTGAAAAATTATTGCAGAGACAGATAAAGGCCAAGAAAAGACAACGTACACCCGTAACTGAAAGTTACAAGCAACAACTTCCAATTATGAGCCATATGATCAATGCAGTCTTTGTAGAAACATGTATTTGAGCATTCATTTATCAGTTGAAAAGAACGAAAAAAAATAAAAGTATAATAAGAAAAATACTAGGACAGTCTTCAGATGCATTTTGAGAAAAAAAGGATATCAGTTATATATTATAACATATAAAAAAACAATAAATAACAGCTAACTGCTGACCACCTCAAAGATGGATACCGCAAAACAGGGTGGACAAGTTTGCTGGATCAATCAACACACATGCACCAAGCCCTCAATCTTTGCAATAAAAGTGTTTATGCACACAGCAAGCTAATTTTCACCTTCAATGTTGCATGACAATAAAAATTATGAGAAACACCTGCAAGTGTCTAATTTGGATCAATGGTCAGATGGACAAAAACCTTAAAACATCTGATAGGACTAGGAGTCAATACTTGCAAAGAGAAGAAGAGGGAGTGGGAGAATATCAACGCTAGCAATACTTGCACAAGTACCAATCTGACAGAACCTTACCCTAACACGATATATCTTTACACCTCAGGGGACATCTCAATCTCCTGTTAAGCAAAGATACTTTACAAAGAAGCAAGATTCAAGAAGCCTGCTGCTGCAATGAGGTATAACTTGCAGCACCATGTGTCACCAAGAAGATGCAAAGTCATGTAAGAAATGGTAATTCCAAGGAACAACCATGCAAGTAGCAATCAAGTCAATAGCAAGTTTAGGCAGAAAGGCAAACCTCAAGAAGTGATAACTGACAAAATCAATTCCCAGCGGAAAACAGGAACTTGCCAAGGGGTAAGATTAATGGCAGACACATAATAGGTATTAAGTATTAACCAGGTAATGTGAATAAATCTTACATTGATAACACATATGACTGACAAAAGCCATGTAAAATGGCATCACAGAATAAACAGAAAGCAGCGGTGCCAAGATGACACCAAAATAAATAGTTGCCGAAGAATGCACACCGAGGACTCTGCAAAGGAGAACATTGACAGTAGCATGTGGTAGCAAGAGCAAGACAATTAATTATATAAAACATGCAACAATGGTGAGCTCAAATGACAGTAGTGGTCGAAAAGTTTGAAGCTGACATACTCACAAAAGGAAATAACATCCTAAGGGGGCGTTTGTGTGTCATGGAAACAAGGGGGTTTCTGCAGAAATGCACGAAGAACGAAGCGTTTCCGTGGGAACCACAGTGGCTATGCAAACACTGCCCTCTGCCCGCTCTTTCCCCATGGAAAGAGAGGGCCATTTTCAACGTGATACCCCCTCTTTCCACGGAAAGCTTTCCCGTTGGGTGGGGGGGTGTCTGATTCTGTTTTAGCGGAAGAAGACTGCAGAAACCCTTGAAAGGAGTCTAAAGTAAATGTCAAATGGATTATGTCATCGACTAATCAACCCAAAAGAAAATGGATGAAATCATCACTTGAATAGTAGATGGATGACTTTCATCAACCAAACAACAAATGGATCACTTTCATTAGCCAAACAACCAATGGAAGAGACACCATCATCCAAAAAATATGTCTTAGCTGCTTATAGCAGGTTTTGATTTGTGCACCATACATGAGTTCAATCAAAGAATAACTTCCATATCAGATATTTGAGTAACATCTTTGGCCCTTCGGCATTTGTGGAATCTTACCACAAAAAATGCTAGAAACCCAATATGATGTTAATGACAACATGGCCTGAAAGAACATGCAAAACTATAAATCGACTTTTACGTACTTTCATAAGGACTGGTCGTGTGCAATATGACCATATGACCATGCCAATACAGTAGACTCTTGCCCTTTATCTCAACCTGTGGTACCTGAAGATTCTACCAGGCAGCCATGTTCAGTTTCCAGCACTTGGTGACACTAACTGACAAAGATTATAGACATTCAAATTTTTTGTTCACTGGGTGTTCAAGTCTTCTTTGTGAACTTTGGGCTTTTCTTCTTTGTGTTAAAATGTATCTCCTAAAAATCATTATCATTATTGTAAATATAAATATATATATTTATATACATAGAGATATATTTACATATAATATATTATATGTACATATATCTCTCTATATATAAATATATATATATTTATATACTTTTACCCGAAAGGGTATTTTCGTCATTTCCTGTTTTGCGCATATTCCCTTTTTGGAATATGTTGTAACTTTCTTTTTATTTTTTATTTTTGTAATTTCTTTTTTCTTTTTTATTTTTCACATTTTTTAATGTGCATTGGGGGTCCCCCAATAGAGTCGTTGGGGGCTCCCAACGACTCCTTTGGGAGCCCCCTTTGCACCTTCTTGCATTTGTATAAATAGGGGTGTTCCCCCCTTGTATTTCTCAAGCTTGAGAGTCTCAAGCATCCGGTTCTTTCTATGAAATACATGCCTTAGTGCATGTTTATTATTTTTACGCTTTTGCGTACTTTGTTCAAGTGTTGTGAGAGTGCCTTCGTGCACATCTTTTCTATATTATTTGTGTTCGTATGCGTATTGTCTTATCATAGACATTTTCACATGGTATCAAAGCAAGGTTGATTATTGAAGATCGTGGGATTCTCCTTTTTTCGAGTGCCTCGAAAAACGTGCCTTCCGATCTTTGAAGTTTGAAGTGGTGGATCTCTTTTCTCATATATTTTAGAAGAATCTTGTGCAAAGTTGGTGTTGGAAATATTGTGTTGGTACGCTTTTTCCTCTACCTCTTTACTCTCTAATGAGCGAAAAAAAGTCCCATTTTGCTCTTGGTTTCAAATTGAATGGGTCCAACTATCATGTTTGGGCCGGAAATATGGAGGCTCATATAAAAGGGAAGGGCCTATGGGGATATATACTTGGTACAATTCCGGAACCGGAACCCAAGATTACCGTGGTAAATGGAAGCGAAATCAAGGTTCTTGAGGGAGAAGAAAGAACCAAAGCCCTTGAAGAATACTCCAAGAAGCACGATGAATGGGAAATGAAGAATTTCAAGATTCTTTCATGGTTTTTCTCATCCGTGGAGACTAAGATCAATGCCAACATTATTAAATTCAAAAAGGCATCGGAAGCTTGGCATTATCTTGAAAAAATGTACACATCAAGGGATCTCTCTCATAAATACTACCTTCAAAAGAAGGCTATTTCCCTTACCCAAGGTGAAATGACGATTAGGGAATACTTTGCCGATCTTTCCTCTATTTGGGATGAGCTTGCAATGCTTGAACCAAAATGGAGTGGAGAGGCAATTGAGCTTCGTCACAAGCAACTTGAAGAAGAACGGTTCTTCAACTTTTTGAATGGGCTAAGGCCCGAATTTGAGCAAATAAGGTCATCTCTTCTTTCCTCCTTTTCTCCTCCTTCTCTTGAAGATGTTCTCACCAAACTAAGTGGTGAAGAGACTCGTATGAATTTATGTAAACAAGGACCAAATGTTCTTGCGGTTCCTTATAGTATTGAAGAAAATAGTGAAGTTAATGCCGTATCAAGACCCGGAAACAATGTAAGAACCTATCGTCCCCCTCACTTTAAATTTCAAAATCAAGGAGAAAATGGTGGACAAAGAGGGAAAAGAGACTATAGCAAAACTATTTGTCATTTTTGTAAAGAACCGGGGCATATCAAACCCGTTTGTCCCAAGTGGAAGAAGCTCCTAGCCATGGCTACCACCGGTGTACCACAGAAGGAGGAGGCATCTTCAAGTGGGACCCTCTCTATAAGTCAAATAGTGAAAGCTCTTCAACCTCTCCTCAAGGGATCTACCTCCGGTGCGGCCGTGTCCACTTCTTCTTCTCCAGGTAAAATCTCTTGGCTTTTGGACTCCGGTGCATCCTTTCATATGTCCCCAAACATTTTTTCACTCTCCGATTACTCTAAAAATGGTTCCCCATCTTATGTCTCCACTGCGGATGGAACCTCTCTTGAAATTAAAGGAATAGGTAATTTTGAAACTCAAGAGTTCTTTATTCCAAAAATCAGATTTATACCTAAACTAAACTTAAATCTCCTCTCTGTTTCTCAACTCACGGACCATGGCTGTGATATTAAATTCTCTTGTGATAAATGTTTAATACAGGATCGCCAGTCCGGGAAATTGATTGGGGAAGGCTTTAGAAGGGGAGATTTATATTATATGGAATCTCTTCAAGTTCCAAAAGTTTTGTGTAATGTTGCCCGACATAAAGATATAAATGTGTGGCACAAAAGACTTGGTCATCCTAATATCACCAAGTTATCATACTTACATTTTGCAAAAGACCTATGTAAAAGCTCCTTTTCTTGTAATGACTGTATTCTTGGAAAAATGCGAAGTTTACCTTTTGAGCAAAGAACTATGTTCTCTTCTAAAACTTTCGAAATTGTTCATTCGGATGTTTGGGGACCTGCACCTGTTGTTTCAAAAGGAGGTTTTTCTTATTACGTAACATTTGTGGATGATTTTTCCAGATATTCGTGGATATATTTTCTTAAGTTTAAACATAAAGTGTTTTCATGTTTTAAAAAATTTCATTCAATGATTAAGAACCAATTCAACAGTAACATAAAGATTTTTAGAAGTGACTCTGGAGGAGAATATCTCTCCAATCAATTTAAAGTATATCTTGAGGATCAAGGTATTGTTCACCAAAGGTCCTGTCCTAAGAAACCTCAACAGAATGGGTTAGCTGAAAGAAAACATAGGCACATTATCGAGACCACTAGGACTCTCCTTATATCTCAAAATATTCCTAAAAATTTTTGGGTTGAAGCAGCTCTTGCTTCTGTTTATTTGATAAATCGCTTACCATCTAGGTTATTAGGTAAAATATCTCCCTTCGAGGTATTACATAAGATCGAACCTGATTATAATAGGTTAAGAGTCTTTGGATGTAAGTGCTTCATACTTACGGATAAAAATGACAAACTCTCTCCCAAGGCTATTCCTTGTGCCTTTCTTGGTTATTCCGAAACTCAAAAAGGCTTTCGTTGTTATAACCTTTGAGATGATAAACTATATGTCTCTAGAAACGTAACTTTTTTAGAAAATGAAAGTGGTTTTGAAAAAAATGTTTCTCAACAAGAAAATTTTGATTACTCCTTATTCGACTTATTGTCTAGTAATGATGACATATCTAGTAATGATGATGTATCATTAAACCATGATGAGGAAAATGATGGAGACATTGGTGAACATAATTCACCCAATGAACCAGAAAGTAGAGTTCCAAGTGATCCTATAACCTACTCTCGTAGAAACCAAGACACCTTTAGAAGTGCTATTGATCAATATAGTGAGCTTTCCACCTCTCTTGACCATAGAAGATCTGAAAGGAATAGAAGACCTCCAAATCGTTTTGTCTCTTTTGATTCTTTTTCACCCCGATATAGGGCTTGTCTAAGTGTCATTCACTCTTATTTTGAGCCAAGAAATTTTGAAGAAGCAAAAAAATGTATAGAATGGCAAGAGGCCATGCAAAGTGAACTTGATGCTCTTAAAAGGGCCGAAACTTGGGATTTTCAATCTCTACCTATAGGAAAGAAAACTATAGGTTGTCGATGGGTCTTTAAAGTTAAAACCAAGAGCGATGGTTCCCTAGAAAGGTATAAAGCTCGCTTAGTTGCTAAAGGATATGGGCAAGAGTATGGAATTGATTACAAAGAAACCTTTGCCCCTGTTGCTCGGATGGTTACGGTTAGGTGTCTCATTACTATTGCATCTATTAAAAATTGGAACATTTTTCAAATGGATGTTAAAAATGCCTTCTTAAATGGTGATCTCAACGAAGAAGTATATATGGATGCCCCACCAGGCATGATAATTCCTAAAGATAAAGTTTTTCGTCTTCGTAAGGCTCTCTATGGTTTAAAGCAGGCACCCAAAGCCTGGTATGATAGGTTTACCAATGTAATGCTGGAAAATGGATTTTCCTCATGTTATACTGACACTGCTTTGTTTACTAAAAAATCTAATGCAGGGATTGTAATTTTATTGCTCTATGTTGATGATATGTTAATCACAGGTGATGATGTTCAAGGAGTCAAGGGTATTAAGTCCGTCTTGACTTCAAATTTGAGATGTCAGATTTGGGTTTTCTAACATATTTTCTTAGAATTGAGGTTGCCTATTCGCAACGTGGTTATTTTCTATCTCAGTCTAAACTTGCTTGTGAGATTATTGACAGATCCGGGATTTCTGATGACAAAGTATGCGAAACTCCTGAAGTTGTGGGAGCAAAAATGAAAATTGACGATGGTATTCCCTTAACTGATCCTACCCCTTACAGGCAGTTGGTAGGTTCGTTAATGTATCTTAGTATTACTCGTCCTGACTTGTCACATGCTATACACATCGCCAGTCAGTTTCAGCACGCTCCCACAACCGTTCATATGAGTGTTGTTCTTCGCATCATCAGATACTTGAAGGGCATAGTAAATAAGGGAGTATTTCTATCTTCTTCTTCTGATTTAAAATTACTTGCTTATACTGACTCAGATTGGGGAGGTGACCCTAGTAACCGTCACTCCACCACTGGTTTTTGTATTTTCTTAGGTGAATCTTTGATTTCATGGCGATGTAAAAAGCAACATAAGGTCTCTCTGTCATCCACTGAAGCCGAATACAGAGCCATGGCATCCACTACAATGGAAATTGTATGGATTCGACGTCTTTTGGAAGATATGGGAGTAGTTTTCAAAGAACCAACAAAGCTATGTTGTGACAATAAGAGTGCAATCTACATTGCCAAGAACCACACCTTTCACGAGCGAACAAAGCATATAGAGATGGATTGTCATTATGTCCGAGAAGAATACTTGAAGAACGTCATTGATCTACCATATGTGACATCTGAGTATCAACTTGCCGACTTCTTCACAAAAGCTCTATGTTCGCCCAGATTTCATTTCCTTCTTGACAAACTTGCGGTTATCACACCGTAAGTTTGAGGGGGGTGTTAAAATGTATCTCCTAAAAATCATTATCATTATTGTAAATATAAATATATATATTTATATACATAGAGATATATTTACATATAATATATTATATGTACATATATCTCTATATATATAAATATATATATTTATATACTTTTACCCGAAAGGGTATTTTCGTCATTTCCTGTTTTGCGCATATTCCCTTTTTGGAATATGTTGTAGCTTTCTTTTTATTTTTTATTTTTGTAATTTATTTTTTCTTTTTTATTTTTCACATTTTTTAATGTGCATTGGGGGTCCCCCAATAGAGTCGTTGGGGGCCCCCAACGGTCACAAATGTGACCGTTGGGGGCTCCCAACGACTCCTTTGGGAGCCCCCTTTGCACCTTCTTGCATTTGTATAAATAGGGGTGTTCCCCCCTTGTATTTCTCAAGCTTGAGAGTCTCAAGCATCCGGTTCTTTCTATGAAATATATGCCTTAGTGCATGTTTATTATTTTTACGCTTTTGCGTACTTTGTTCAAGTGTTGTGAGAGTGCCTTTGTGCACATTTTTTCTATATTATTTGTGTTCGTATGCGTATTGTCTTATCATAGACATTTTCACACTTTGTATCCAAGCTTTTGAAGGCTTTGTAGTGGTCATATATGTTAGAGTACACGACCCACATAGCCAATCCAGATCCATTATCAAGATCCATCCAAAAGATCAAATCAATAAGGAAGTTCACTTACTCAAGAAGTCCAACAAGGAAAGTCTTCAAGACCAAGAAAGAGATGACATCTTGCCCTCTCACAAGGAAAGTCCCATTGGGACTCTTGCCATACAAGGAGAGTCCTTTAAGGATTCTTGCCAAACATGATTGTGTTACCTTTTGGTCTCTATTGAGCCATGAATTATGGCAACCCTTGTAAAGCATTATAAATACATCAATGGAGGTAGTCCACACCGAGTAAGTGTTTGGTGAGGCCTATCGTGGATGTAGGATCATCAAGATCCAAACCACGTAAATTCTTGTGTTATCGTGTGGTCGTGTTTCGTGTGTTACGTATCGTATTGTGCTCATTTAATATCTTTAAAATTTTATTTGAACCATCAAAGAAAGAGCCATTCTTGGGAGGCTTATGAATCAATTAAAGCAATACACTGAATTTGTTTGGAAGACCCCAAGGAAAATGAAAAAATCACCCCAACTTCTGCTACCATCAAATAGAGATTTTTTCTTTTGGCCATATTTTGATTGTTAATACGATATATAAGGACTGCTACTACAAAGCAGTACTACACCTTTGATCGTGAAATATTGATTGCTAGTAGAACCCTTAGTTGTCAAAGGCAGCCTAGGTGCAGCCCCACTGCCTGGGCGATACGATTTGGGTGGTGGGGCCCTACATTTAAGCCTAGGCACCGCCTAGCGCTCCTAGGAGGGGACTGCCTAGGCGATAGCCTAGGTCGGCAAAACTTGTGTTTAAGTCGTTGACTAATGTCAACGACTATAAAAGGGGGTCCCTTTTTCCCCTTTTATTTGTGTTTGCACTCTCCTCTCTCTCTCGGATGATAGGGCAAGAAGAAGAAGAAGACTATGGGCCTCTACAGACTACAAGTACGGGTACCTCTCTCTCTCGCGCGCTCAGTCTCGGGCTCCTTCCTATTTTCCAAAAGATTTTGTTTTCTGTTTTTTTACACATATGATGTGATTCAGTTGTGGAGAATTTATATTTTATCTGACTGACATGTTATTTCTTGAATACCAAAATCATTAGAACATCTTGATGGTATTCTTTTCTTGTATAATTTATCTGTTTTTTTTTTTTGTATTATCATTGTGACTTGCAGGACTATACCTTTTGCTTGGAACATTATAACTGCTGCATACATGAACAATCACTGTTCGGGGTAAGTGCTTTTATCCTTTTTTTTGACTCATGTCAAGGGTTTGAAGTTAGTGTCATCCTTTACGCAGCTAGAAGATTAATCTAGTGAGTTGCATCCAGATTTATCTTTTCTGCAACCAGTAAGGAGTTGTATTTTAAATTCCTTGTGTTGTGGCTATATATGTGCAGCACCATTTATACGTCTTGGTGCTGAGGAACCACTTGTTATGATGCATGTTATCTCTATCATGATTTAACAATTCTCAATTATTATTAGAGATATGGTGAATTAAAAGAATGGACACATCTTGTCTTCCATTGATAAAGCTATTCATGCTTTGGCTAGCATCTTCTTTCGAAAACACCTGAGAAAATTATTTTTCAAAAGCCTTTTGCAAAGCAACACTTATAATGATGTATACTTTTAAGGATGTTTCATGGGAACATGTCCAATATCTTGCATAGTTTTATCTTTTTGTAGCATCATGGGGATATTTTCTTTGTTTATCTTGTGTGTTATGTACAAGTGTGATTTACCATTGCAGTTATTACTGCATTAGAGTACTCACAGTGTTTCTTGCAAGGTATAGCAGTTTGATTCTCAAACCATCAAACATGACTGATTGTTCCCTCAATATTTTATTCATGGAAATATAAAGTTCCTGTTTAAATGAAAAGGATCAACACGGTCCTTGTTATGTCATCATGACTGCATATTTCTTTTGCCTTTTCTTCTGATATTTGCTATGAAATTGATGCTCATGCAAAGTTAATTCATTTGCCCTTTTCTAAGCAGGTTGGGGCAAAGGAGAGATAATGCTTACAGCATTTACGAGAAAATCTTGAACTTTGCAGTGGCCAGTGAGATAGAAAAGGTTGTTAAAAAAAATTTATATATATATACAAGGGTATTTTTGTCTTTTTACATAGTTGTTTCTAGAAACAACTATTTTTAAATAGGATAGATTCTTTTTACCTTTTTCTTTTTTTCTTTCTTTTTATTTTTTGTTTTTTAATATGCATTGGGGGTCCCACATATAGTCGTTGGGACCCCCCAACGGTCATAAATATGACCATTCCAACAACACTATGTGGGAGCCCCCAATGGCTCCCTTTTTCTACTTTTCTTTGTGTATAAATAGGGGACTTCTCCCCTTGTATTCTTAAGCTTGTGAGCTCTTTTACAATAAAGTTCTTTACTTTTTTATTTGTATAGCCTTTTAAAGGCTTTTTGTATTGTCCCATAGTGGACTTCTCTCTTATCTCTCTTTTGTGCCTTTGTGATTGTCCATTATTGGACATTGTGAATGCATTAGTATTCTTGTATTACATTTCCGCATACTTCATTAAAAAGGTGACAACATTTGTGCCATCAAAATAACATTTTGACTGGAGCTAATTTATAACCAATAGATGACAATGAGTGCATGTTGTGCATTTTAATTTTACTCTCATTTGTGGTTGTTATGTGTGCGTACATGTGCATGCACCTTAGTTGACAACATTTGTGCCATCAAAATAACATATTGACTGCAGAAAATAACACATGCGAACACTTGCACGTGCATGCTTATTTGTTTGTTTCTGTAAATTTTTTATAAAAGCCCAAAAGCATGTTTAGACTATTACTTATTATGTAATATATTATATATTTATATAAATGTAATATGCGTCGATGTGTGTTTTTGTGAAAGGCTAAATTCATATTTTGTATTTATGTTAATTGTTGCTTATGATTACTCCATTTAATTTAGCGAATTTACATGTTCTCTTTTTTTTAGATTCTTATCATTTTTTAGAATAATGGAAGGAGCTTCTTCTGCAAGTGCTAGCGGATTCACTCTAAGCTCGACATTTCCAAATTTAAAAGACATGTAGAACTTCAAGCGAAAATAAGGTGATCCAGCATGGGAGTGGGCCTATATTAAGGATAAATAAGATCTGAATTTTGTGACGTGCCTTAAATGTGGAATAACTTATAAAGAAGGCATATACATAATAAAGCAGCATCTACTTGGGATTGGAAGAAACGTAAAGGCTTGTGATAAAACAACTGCAGAAATCAAACAATTACTTTTTAAGTATATGGAGGAATCGAAGAAGAAGAGAAATGAAAAAAGTAAGAGAGAGCCAATTAATATACATGAAAAAAGTGAAAGTTTGTTCTCAGCTTCCTATTCTGGCGAAGGACATGCTGCAGTTTCCCAGATGGAGGGGCAGCCAAGTAGTATATTCGACTTGAGACCACCACAGGCAAAAGAGCCTATGAATTTGTCCTTGTGAAGTGATCTAGCAGAGAAAGGAAGGCAAGCAAACAAACAAACCACATTAGAGAATCATTTCAAAAAAGAAGAAAGGGAAACAATATACGAGTACATTAGTAGGTGGTTTTATGACAATGGAATACCTTTTAATGCAGCGAAATTATCTTCATTTGACAATATGATTGAAGCTATAGGCCAATTTGGACCAAGGATGAAGCCTCCATCATATCACGAGTTGTGAGAACTAGTGTTTTAAAACTCGCCGAGTCAACTCGTTGACTCGGCTCGGCTCGGCCCTCCAGCGAGTCAACCCGGCAAGGTAAACTCGGGCTTGACTCGGGCGAGTTCTGGGATGCTTGAAATTTGATTTTTTGGTATTTCAGAATAAAAAAAAATGTTTCTTGCATCAATAGGGAATAATTAATTGGCTTGTATAATTTGATCAGTTGTCTTGAGAATTTCTTCTTTGATTTTGTTATGGATTTTCTCACACATAGTATGTAACCCATACTTTCTCTCAAATATCTTTCTATTTTTCAAATTACTGAAATGGCTATAATGTTAATTTATTTTTTATGATTGAATAGGATCATGACTTTGAAAAGAACTTGTCTTTAGCTGTGTAGTTGGAAGTGTACACTATATGAGCAAGTTTCATGTGCTTGTTATGACTGTGATTCTTGAGCCTATAGTATGGCTGAATTTCTCTTACAAAGCACATTGGATATCCTTCATAGTTTCATCTCAAAAACTATAAGCCTCGGTCCTTCATTCTGTTGTTCAATATTGTCTTTTATTAGATGATTTCCTTGTGAGTCTATTATGCATAATCAGATATTGTGGCCAATTTTTTCTGGCAATCATCCTAGTGCAGCTTAAAAGTGTAATTCTATATTGTACATGGTTACTTTTGATATGTGGGCATGTTTCATAAAGCACAAGTCCAATATTTTCTGAGTCAAGATCAAACTATGATTTTGAAGTGGATTGGGCCTACAAAAGGTAGAACCTGGTGAACTGGCCATTACAACATGTATGAGTTGGTCAGGTCTCATCAACTTCAGTACAGACCAAGCATGGACCATTTTAAAAAGATTCAACTACAGACATATTTTGCTTAACATGAGCTCCTGTATATGAGTTTATCATCTCTTGTTTACTGAAAAACATGGTTTGAGACAAATTATATATTATTTTCTTTTAAAATCAAAAGTTAACAAAACCCGATCCGAGTCACCGAGTTGACCCATCGAGTCACGAATCAATAAAGAATGAGTCGAGTCCCAAGTCACGGGTTTTAAAACCTTTGTGAGAACCACTTTTGAATAAAGAAACGAAGAAAACAAAAGAGTTCTTGGACCAATACAAAGAGCATTAGTCCAAATATAGATGCACCATAATGTCAGATGGTTAGACTGATACAAAAGAGCATACACTCATTAATTTTTTGGTTAATTGCTCTTTGGAAACAATGTTTTTGAAATCGGTTGATAAATCAAATGAAGTAAAAGATCCAAATTTGCTTTTGAGATTATTGAATGGTATTGTTGAAAAAGTTGGAGAGGAGAATGCGGTTAAAGTTGTTACCGATAATGCCTCCAACTACATCAAAGCGGGTACGTTGTTGATGGATAAGATAAGACATTTATTTTGGATTCCTTGTGCTGCACATTGTATAGATCTGATGTTGGAAGATATATAAGAGTTGAAAGAGTTGAACATTTTTGGAAAAGCATTGCAATTGGTAGTATTCATATACAAACATACTCAAGTATTGAGTATGATGAGAGCATATACACAAAGACTTACATAGGCCTTCAGTGACTAGATTTGCAAATAGATTTTTGACTCTAGAAAGCATATATAATTACAAAAAAAGCCTAAGGTCCATGTTTATTGGAGATGATTGGGTAAAAAATAGTTTATAAAAAACGTCAGTTGGTAAAAGATGTAAAAGCATGATTTCGAGTTCAAAATTTTGGAAGAGAGTGAGTTGTGCTCTGAAAACAATGGCTCGTTTGATTGATGTGCTTCAATTTGTTGATAGCGATGAAAAGTTTGCTATGGGCTACATCTATGAGAAAATTTTGTAAATTTTGTTTGACGTGCATTCTATTGGTTAACGTGCAAAGGAATAGATCAAGGTATAAGTTAATTTTTTGTATTCTACTAATTGTAAATTTTGTTTTTAAATTTTAACTTAGTATTTGTAATCATTATTTTCAATTATTTTACTTAATAGATAAATTTACGCAATGATGGAGAAAAATATGACCTTGTTTGGGAGATAATCGATCAAAGATGGAGCAATCAATTGCACAAACCTTTGCATGCAACAAACTTGGATTTGAATCTAGCCATATATTATGGGTATGAAAATATTGAGTCTAATGAGGAGATCAAGAAATGACTTATTTGCATCAACCATCTTCTTCGAAGCGAAGTGGATCGAGATGCACTAGTAGACCAACTCATAAGATATAGAACTGCTAGTGGGTCTTTCGGGATGGACTTAGCAAAGAAGAGAAAAGTACAAATGTCAGGTAAGATGATTAAATTTCAAATAACTCGCTTTACATTATTTTTATAGCTTATATATTTTATTTACATCTAATTTGATTTTTTTAGTGGATTGGTGGATTTCTTTTGCCATTGGTTGTCCCCAGCTCTAGACCTTTGTTGTTCGAGTCTTAAGCCTCACATGCACTGGATCCAGTTGTGAACGTAACTAGAGTGCTTTTGAAGCGATAAAATATTATTTACTATTAATTAGTAATTACTAAATAATATTTGTCAGTTTGTATATATTTTAACTTTATATATATTTTTTTGCAGATTCATATAAAGAAAAGAAACTGACTTTTGCACAAAAAGTTGAATGATTTGGTTTTTGTGCAATATAATCGAAGATTAAAACGAAGGTATGAGGAGCGAATAAACAAAGGAGATTTTGACCCCATTGTCTTAAGAAAAGTCAATGACAACGATTTGTAGCCAAGTGAAGATGAGGCAGTCTTCGAATATGACATGTCACTTACATGGGATCTTGTTGATAAGGCATCCAGAGCATCAAGGCATAAGGCGGGGGCAAGAACGCGTGCTACTAAAACCCTGAGAAAAAAAGGTCTAACAAAGGAAAGAAGGTGGTAAGCGTGAAAAAAAAGATGAAGAAGCCAGCTCTGCAAATGAAACTGAAGAAGAAGAGCAATATATCGTTGAAGATGATTCAAATGATGATGATTGACTTTCAAGTTCATCATCTAAGGATTAAATTTAAGTTGTTATTGTAAACTTATTGGGGATCTTTGACTATTTTAGACTTGAATACACTTAAAGTTAGTTATGTTATGTGTGTAGATTTATTGAATATCTGTGTGCCTATATTTTTATTTGGTGATTAATTGGTTATGTTTTAGTTTTTTTGTATAGGTTATCAGTTGCATGGTTTGTTTATTCAACTATTCTTTATTTCATTTTTAACATGGCTATTAGTTACATTATTTTATATCTTTGTAGTGATTAGATTTATTAATTCGTGTTCTAGGAGGTTGATGGAGGGTGGAGGTCTTGGAGGATGCCTCTCAAAGGATCCTGCATTTAAAAATTGTACACCAATTGACTTGGAGATACCTCTCAAAGGAATAATAAAGTGTAACTTTTGTGATTTTATAATGCAGGGAGGATTGTATAGATTTAAATGTCATGTTATGGGGCATATTAAGTTATTAACTCCACTATGAAATTATGTACACATAACATTCCTTGTGATATTCGTGTTGAGCTTCGTACTTGATGCAGCTGCGTTGGAGAAGGAGCGTAGACTAATGACCCACCGTGAATCGGTGGCTGAACTTCTTTATTAATTCAGAAAATTCAATAAAACAATGGGAAGTGCAATAACAGTAAGGAAAAAAACAAAGGAAGAAAAAAAACAGCAATCAAATGAAGAATAGAAAAAAAACTGCAGAAGAGAAGTCGGTTGGGGTTCTTTTCAATATTCAATGATCTTCACGCAACCCTAGACAGGCCTCTTAAAGACTGTCTACTGGACCGGGTCGTGGGTCCAGATTTGGATCCGACCCACGATCTGGTTCGGTCTCTCTTTGCTGCTGGTTCTGGGGCGTGCGAGCTCCACCACGCCTGACGTATGTGCGCAAGGGTACCTCCCTGTGTCGCGGTTCCGTCCCTGCAGGTGAGTCATATTCACGGGGTCTTTCATCTACCCTGTGTGGTGGATCGAGTGGCACAATGGGCCCAGTCGGGTCCTGCCCTGCATCATTCTCCCCTGGTTGGGAAGAAGTCGGCTCTGTCGACTTGTTGTTGCCACAGTAAGCATATAGATCAGCCACGTTGAAAATAGGGGAAATATGCCAATCATCGGGTAGCTCAAGGAGGTAAGCATTCGAACCTAACCGCTGAAGGATCCTAAAGGGGCCATACTTCTTAGGACTTAATTTGCTATAGGTACCTACGGGAAAACGCTCTGGACGCAGGTACACCCAGACAAGTTGACCAACTTCGAAATGGACATCACAACGACCCTGATCTACGAAAGCTTTGTAGGTCTCGTAGCTTTCAACAAGTTTGGCCCTGACTTGTCTGTGAATGTCACGCATATATTCAATGGCATCAAAGGCATCCGGAGCGGGAGCTGAGAGATCAGACACAGGGGCGAGGTCAACGACATGGGTGGGGGACCGACCATACACTACCTGGAACGGAGATTTACCAGTGGACCGGTTAATGGAGTTGTTATAGGCGAACTCGGCTTGAGGCAAAACGAGATCCCAAGTTTTGACATTTTCGCCCACTAAACTCCGTAACAAATTTCTTAAGGTGCGGTTCACAACTTCGGTTTGGCCATCAGTCTGGGGGTGATACGCGCTACTGAACTGGAGCTTAGTTTTCAACAGGGTCCATAACGACTTCCAAAAGTGGCTCATAAAACGCGTGTCGCGATCGGAAGTGATTGTGTGAGGTAGACCGTGGAAACGGGCAACATCTTTGAAATAATAAGAAGCGACTAAAGAGGCATCAGTGGTGCGTTTGCACGGAATAAAGATAGCCATTTTGGAGAACCGGTCAACAACTACTAAAATTGAATCAAAACGACGTGGTGTGCGGGGCAGGCCCACGATAAAATCCATGGACACATGCTCCCACGGTCGTTCAGGAATGGGTAACGGGGTGTACAGACCACTATTCTGACGATGACCCTTGAACACTTGACACACATGACAACCTTGGATAAACTTGACAACATCTTTGCGCATTTTGGGCCAAAAGTATCGTTCATCTAAGAGAGCGAACGTCTTATCATGCCCGAAATGCCCTGCTAACCCTCCTTCATGTAATTCAGAAATCAACTGAAGCCTGAGGGAGAAATTGGGTACACATAATTGGTTACCACGGAAGAAGTAACCATTATGAATACTAAAACGGGGGTCGAGGTTGCGAGCGGAGGAGGTGCACCCTTCCCAGACTTTGTGAAAATCAGGGTCTGTAGGGTATAACTCTTTGCATTGTTCAAAACCTATGACCTGCACCGACATAGTCATCAACAGGCTGTGCTTCCTACTAAGAGCGTCAGCCACCTTGTTCAGGGTACCCGATTGATGCCGGAGCGAAAAGGTGTACTCTTGCAAGAAGCTGACCCACTTGGCATGACGAACACTCAACTTTTTCTGACTGTTCAGGTACTTCAATGCCTCATGATCCGTGTACAAGACAAATTCCTTATAAATGAGATAATGCCTCCAATAACGAAGGGCTTGTACAACGGCATAAAACTCCACATCGTAAGTGGAATATTGGCACCTGGCTTGAGTCAGCTTCTCGCTAAAGAAGGCGACAGGCCTACGATTCTGACTCAAGACGGCGCCAATCCCCACTTTAGAGGCATCACATTCAACCTCAAAGACTGCACTAAAATCGGGGAGGGCTAAGACAGGGGCACTGGTCATTTTGTCCTTGATGATCGTGAAGGCTTTGCTAGCCGCTGGCGTCCAATGAAAGCTAGTACCTTTTAGGCACTCCGTGATGGGGGCCATAAGGGTACTAAAATTCCTCACGAAACGTCGGTAAAAGGTGGCTAACCCGTGGAAACTACGGATCTCTCCTATAGTCTTTGGGGTAGGCCAATCGACAATCGCTCGGACTTTAGCAGGGTCGGCCTTGACGCCATCAGAAGACACAATAAACCCTAAGAACACGACACTGGATGTCATAAACTCACACTTCTTGGCATTGGCATACAATTTTTCCTTTCTCAAAATATCTAAGACTTGACGCAGGTGACTCAAATGATCAGACAATGAAGAACTATAGATCAAGATGTCATCAAAGTAGACGACAACAAACTTCCCAAGACACGGACGCAAGACTTGGGTCATCATGTTCATGAAGGTACTGGGGGCATTAGACAACCCAAACGGCATAACTAACCACTCGTACAATCCATCACGTGTCTTAAATGCCGTTTTCAACTCGTCTCCCTCGCGTATACGAATCTGATGATATCCGCTTTTTAAATCAATTTTAGAGAAAATGGAGGCCCCGGATAACATATCAAACATATCATCTAAACGAGGAATGGGAAAACGGTATTTGACTGTGATGCGATTGATCGCACGGCTATCGACACACATGCGCATGGACCCATCTTTCTTAGGAGTGAGTAAGGCAGGCACGGCACAAGGACTAACACTCTCACGAATGAAACCCTTTTGCAGTAATTCCTGAACCTGTCTTAACAACTCAGTGTGCTCGGAGGGGTTCATGCGATAAGCGGGAAGATTGGGTAGACTCGACTCGGGCACAAAATCAATGGCATGCTGAACCACCCTTGTCGAAGGTAATCCATCAGGAAGGTCATCAGGCATAACGTCGCGGAATTCCTCGAGAAGAGGGGCAACATCCGCGGGAATGGACACATGCGAACTCATCACTGGCTTAGCCACCAGGACATAACAATAGCCATCTTCCTGGCAGTGGTCCAGGAAAAGCCGGTATGAGAGGCCTGCGAGTCGGGGGACTCGCTCGGGTTTGTCAACTGTGGGGAAACCTGTCTCCCGGATAGGTAGAAGGACGATCTTATGGCCGTTAAAGATAAAAGAGTAAGTGTTCTTGCGGCCATCGTGAGTGGTCTGGCGATCAAACTGCCAGGGACGTCCCAAAAGAATGTGACACGCATGCATAGGGGCCACATCACACCACACCTCATCGTGGTAGTGTTCCCCCATGGAAAACCGGACTAGGCAACGCTGAGTGATGGGAACCTCATTTCCTTTCTTGAACCAGGCCATCTTATAGGGTTGGGACAACTTTTCGGTGTTGAGTTTCAAGGTAGACACCACACTCTCAGATACCATGTTCTCACATGCTCCGGTGTCAATGATGACATCACAAGCGTGACCTTCACAGTTGCATCGAGTCCTAAAAATGTTATTCCTTAGCCATTTCGATGGGGTCAATTCTCGGGGTGTGGTCAACACATGACGGATGGACAACAAACTTTCGACGTTGCCGTCGAACTCTATAACTCCCCGCTCATCCTCAACCTCCACTAATGAATTGTCCTCACTATCACTCTCACTTGCAGACTCGACAATCCCTTCAACCAGGTGGGTGCTCTTGCTCACGGTCGGACACTTGGACGCGACATGTCCTAACTCTTGACACCTAAAGCAACGAAGGGTCGACTCAGTAGGTTTGGTTTTGGACCGGGTGTGGAAAGCTGGACCTGACTGGTCAGGTTTGCTGAGGTCGGTCCTAGGTTTTGAATCACTAGGGGAGCTTGCTCCCCTGGTTGGGAAACTCGGCTTGGGTCGGCTAGAGGGCTCATTACGGGTCGTCCTATATTCCTGCCTCCGCTTCAGCTTGTCCTCGATGTTCATGGCATAACTGCTGGCTTGATCTAATGTTTCGACTGTGACACAACTAAAATCATCAGAGATAGCAGGGCGGAGACCCGAAATGTACCTCGTTACCTGCTGACGAGTTGTTTCCTCGATCTGCACACGTAGGGAAAGACGATGGAACTCCGCGGTGTACTCTGCTACAGTTCGGGAACCTTGGCGCAGGGTCAGGTATTCCTTGTAGGCTCGTTCGGCGTGATCCGAAGGCACGAACTTTGACTGCATCAGTCTTTGCATTTCATCCCACGACTGTACGCGCTCTAATCCCTGCCGCTCCCTTGATCGTTGTAGCTCCACCCACCATGTATGTGCTAGGCCCCTCAATCGTGTAGAGGCTAACGAGACACGACGATGTTCAACAACTGTGTGATAATCGAAGAAGAACTGCACGGCATAAGACCAGTCGAAAAACTGCTCCACGTCGAATCGCCCCGCAAACTCCGGAAGATCCAATTTCACGCCATAGGTGGAAGAGTGGTCTGGGGGTCTTTGTTGTCGCGGTTCCACCATTCCTGCAGGATGCTCGTTCCATAAAATGTCGTCGTCCCAAGCTGCTTCATTGCCCATATGGTGGTATTGTTCGCCGGGATGCTGGTGCTGTCGAACTCTCCTGATGGGGGGTCGGCGATCAGGGCGCGCCGGTTCCTGCTGACATTGCCTCGGTTGGGTTTGCCCGTGGGCGGGCACCATCTGCGGCCGATATTGTGGTACTGGAATAACAGGAAGTCCAAGGTTCGGGGGAAGGTTCGGTTGAGGTTCTGGTTCCGGACGGGTAGAATTGGTATAATATGGTTGTGGGTTAGGAATATGATGTTGGGCCGGATATTGGGTTGGGTTTTGGGTCAGGTTTGGGTAAACGGGTTGGTTTGGGTATGGGTATGGGTATGGGCCTTGGGGGGTATATGGATGGGTTGACTCGCCCGACGGAATGTGAATCGGGCCCACTCCTATACTACTCGTCGGACCCAGATATGGATGGGAGGGATCGAGGTTAGAGTTTTGGGGATAATAGGCTTGGTCTGAACTCGATCCCCGATCCAAGAGATTATGGGTCTGGTTCTGAACCGGCTCAAATCCAAACTGGAGCTCCGTCCGGGTCCGATATGGGTCTGGGTCGGTATTGGATTAGTTTTGGGGTTCGAAATTAATGGGTTGGGTTTGGTTCGAGATGAACCGCGAACCAGACCCACTTGGATTGGCTGGGTAAGGGGGTTCGGATCCTGGACCCGCTCCCAGGGACCCAAAGGATGGTCCCCGAAATCCAGGCCTGGGTCCTGCTGAAAACTGTTCCGGCCCGGACCCTCTCGGGTTCGGACCCATCCACACGGGTCCACCAGGTTCCGCCCGCTGGTTGGTCATCGCAATGTTTCTGCGTGCGGGACCAGGAGGGAGAAACAGCTCTTTCCGTGGTCGGGTCGCTGCGATGGGGCTCGCAGCGGGGTCCTGCGTGCTGCTGGGTTCTTGCGGACCCAACCCCACCTGCGGCAGACCCACAGGAAACCGCGCCCTGGGCTGGGGTGCACTCGGACCAAAATTTGCGGCAGGACCCGGCGTGTCGCTGGGTTCCTGTAGGTCCAGCCCTGCCGGCGGCATAGCCCCCATGATTCGAGGCCAGGGCAATACTGCACCAACGACGTGGGATTGCCCTGTCCTAACTTCTTGGTTCAGATGGGGGGTACCTGCTGCGTGTGACGCCGTGGCTGTCGAACCTGGGAATGGAGGAGGAAATACTGATTGTGGGGCAGCGACACCGTCGGGTTGACAGGACGTCGGCTGGACTGCTGCCGCGTCTGCTACGACCTTCAGTGCACCCTCCAGTCTTTGCCTTGAGGTCGCAGTGGGATCCACCGGCGACTCAAGGGCAGCGACCCGGCCTTCGACCCCATCAAGTCGCCGGGATATGGTTGCCACGTCCCGACTGATGCGCAACACATTTTCTTGTATTTTTGTCAACACCTCCATGACACGCAGCATTGGGTCTTCGCTGCTCGCCTCCTCACGCGCTTCGCCTTGTACCGGATCGGTTCCCTCCTCAAGAGCCATACCGCTGATGAAGTTGGAACGCCCGCAGCTCTGATACCACTTTGATGCAGCTGCGTTGGAGAAGGAGCGTAGACTAATGACCCACCGTGAATCGGTGGCTGAACTTCTTTATTAATTCAGAAAATTCAATAAAACAATGGGAAGTGCAATAACAGTAAGGAAAAAAACAAAGGAAGAAAAAAAACAGCAATCAAATGAAGAATAGAAAAAAAACTGCAGAAGAGAAGTCGGCTGGGGTTCTTTTCAATATTCAATGATCTTCACGCAACCCTAGACAGGCCTCTTAAAGACTGTCTACTGGACCGGGTCGTGGGTCCAGATTTGGATCCGACCCACGATCCGGTTCGGTCTCTCTTTGCTGCTGGTTCTGGGGCGTGCGAGCTCCACCACGCCTGACGTATGTGCGCAAGGGTACCTCCCTGCGTCGCGGTTCCGTCCCTGCAGGTGAGTCATATTCACGGGGTCTTTCATCTGCCCTGTGTGGTGGATCGAGTGGCACGATGGGCCCAGTCGGGTCCTGCCCTGCATCAGTACTAGTCTTAGAGAAGATGATGAGAGAAAGACATAAGTATTAAGTGTCATGATAATGGATTGGATCAATTTGGATCTGATCCAGACCCAAATCGTGTATTAAATGATTGACGTGTTTATTGGGGTATCCTTGTAATATTGTTTTTGTTGTAGGACTGTTATGTCCATGAAAATCATTGTAACTTATGTATAAATGAGAAAAGATAGGTCATGCATGTTATGTGAAAGACATGACCTATTCAGCCCCAATAACTCTGTGTTTTCTTCTTCCTCTTACCGATCGGTTTTGGTGATATCTCAAGATCTAACATGGTATCAGAGCAAGGTTGGATCTAGGGCTTGGTATTGTCTCTAAAAGGTATGACCACAGAGATTAATATCTGATTCCAGTCAAGAAATATTCTCTTCTCTAATTATTTCTCGGTTCTCCTTCTCTTTCTCGAAATCTTTCTCGTATTCTCATATGAAACATGATTCTTAATCGTTTCTCGGTATCTTGATCGTATTCGCATCTAAAATACTATTTTCTCAATATCTGTTTTCTTGCATTCCATCATATTGCTTAAAACATGTTCTCTCGTACTTCTATCGTATCTCTTAAAATCAGTTTTCACGTATTTCATCTGAAATACGATTTCTAATTGTTTCTTAGTATAGAAATCGTGATTGTATTCACGTCTGAAATACGGTTTTCTTAAAGACTGTTTTCTCATATTCTCATCTGAAATTTAATCCTTGATTCATCTGAAATACGATTCTTGTCGTGATTTGGTTACAATTATTCCTTTTCTTTAAGTTTATTGATGTCGATCAAACGCTGCATATTGAAGTGATTTGTTTTATACACATTGAAGTGATAACCTGTATAGTCACACGATCTGATTTTTGTCTAAAAAAAAGGGCAGATTGATTGCAGTTGTAGATATGAATCCGTTGTGACAGGTTAACTATCTTCTTGGACTGAATCTAAACAATCGCATTAAGCCAGCGTTTGATCAACCACTTGTTTTTCTTCTTCGCCTTTCTTCTTCAAATATTTTTATTTTGTATTTCCTTACTTCGTGTCCATGGAATCCTCTTAAACTCAATCTGGATTGTCATCAAACTTCCTCAGTCAGCTTGTTTCTGAAAAATTGAATAATTCGAATTTCCTGACCTGGAAGAGACAGATAGTTCATTTTATTAAGAGCCAAGATTTCTTTGGTCATCTGGATGGATCAATTTCAGCCCCATCAGAATTCATCGCAAAGGAGGAAACAGATACGCAAGAGGCTCATCTTCCAAGATTGTTCGAAATCCAGATTATGTTTCTTGGATGAAGAAAGATCAAACATTGATTGCCTACATCACTTCTACCTTATCATAAGAGGTGATGATTGCCATTTCAGACGACTGCACAACGATGGAATTGTGGAACAGATTGACGTAGACTTATTTTCAGATATCTAAAGCCAAAGTTTTGTTTCTCAAGCGTGAATTTCAACTTCTCAGAAAAGGCAGCCTGTCAATCATGGAATACTTGAATAAGGTGAAGTCCATTACAGATCAACTAGTTATTATTGGATGTGAAGTTCAAGACAAGGATAAGGTGCAGCAGACATTGAATGGTTTGAGCTCAGATTATCACGTATTGGTGACGTCATTGATGTGTTTACCTATACTGCCCACATTTGAGGACCTACGAGCAAAACTTCTACAGTATGAGATGTCATTGAAAGGCATTGCTGAAGATTCTGGTGCTCAACCCGATTCTCATGATGTTTTAGCTATTGGGTTTTCCATTGGTCGTGGAGGAAATAACTTCCGAGGAGGAAGGGGTCGAGGCAGATATGCAAGTCCAGACTTGCTTCCTACACGTAATATGCCACTCAATTCCAATGCGAGGAACCAAACTCAAAGAGTTGTCCCAACGTGTTATTTATGCAATAAGAAGGGACATATTAAGGCAAATTGCTGGTTTAATCCCAAAAATAAAGGAAAGTTTTCAAACACTGAGATCAAGAAAGAAGATAATGCTACTAAAACTGACGGGGATGTGAAACAACTTTTGTTGACTGCATTGTTTGGGCTGCACTTGAAGCAGAATGATCAAGGGTTATAGTACGTTGACTCAGGGAAAGCAACCCATGTTACGGGAGATGTTGGTAAGCTCTCAAGCTCAGTTTCTTACTTTGGTAAAAATAGTATTGTTATTGGAGATGGATCTCACCATCATATCTCTCACGTTGAAAATACAATCATTCCTTTGTCAAAATCATCTCTTAATTTGTCAAGTGTTATCCATGCCCCTACTATCAAAAAGAATACTATTTATGTATCTAAACTTGTTGATGATACACATTCTTATGTTGAATTTACTCTCGCTTCTGTGCGTGTCAAGGATTTTCAAACGAGGGAGACATTCGTTGAAAGGGATCGACATGGAAACATATATATCTTCAAGGAAGATCCATTTGCGTGTACAAGTTCTGCCTTGAAGCCTTCATTAGAGTCTAAGTCATCTTCGTCATGTTGTCTTTCTAAATGTAATAAGCCAAGTCATTGGCAACTCTTTTCTTGATAAACTTGTGTCAAGTGAATTAATTCCTAAGTCAAGTTTGACTCTTAAAGAAAATGACAAAAAAGTGCCCAAGTTGTCAAATACGTAAGAGTCATGTACTTCCTTTTGATTCTATCAATAAAAGAGCTTCAAGGCCTTTTGAAATTGTTTATTCAAATGTTTGGGGCCCTACACCCGTTTGTTCAACTTCTGGCAGCAAATATCATCTTATTTTCATTGACAATTATTCTCGTTACACTTGGATATTCTTTATGAAACACAAGTCTGAAACCTTTCAACTATTATGCAACCTCCATGCTTTTGTCCAAAACTACTTTTCTACCAATATTTTGCATTTTCAATGTAATGGAGGTGGTGAGTATGCCTCAAAGAACTTTATTGATTTTCTCCAAAGTAATGAAATAAAGCGTAGAGTGTCTTGTCCACATACGCCTCAACAAAATGGGATTGCTGAGAGAAAGAATAAACATATTGTTGAAACGGCTATAAGTATGATGAATGACAACAATCTCCCCATTAACCTGTGGACAGAAGCATTTTATTTAACGGTTTATATTATAAATCGTCTGCCCATGATAATTTTACAAAAAAAAATCCCCATACTTCTCTTTTTTTTATATTCAGCTTGATTACAATGCTCTACGTGTTTTTGGATGCACTTGTTATGTTCATATTGACGATTCCCTCAGGAATAAATTTAAGCCAAAGGCTTCCAAGTGCAGGTTTGTGGGATATGCAAATGATTATAAAGGGTATCGATGTTATGATCTTGTCACTAAACGCATTAAAATTTCAAGAAATGTTGTGTTTGATGAGAACAATTTTGGCGATGTATTTTTCAATACCTGCCAAAGAATGGAGTTTTATCTTAATCCGACGTTAAGGAAGGTGGAGCTTCACATGTTGAAGAAGGACCCGCAACCTCCTCATATTGATAAATTCAAAGGGTATGTCTATGTGCGAAAAGAAAAAGGTCCTCCTCTTTGAAAAAGTAGTATTTTGTATATCACATGTTACCGAATGTACCATGTACCAGGTCTGGATATTATAACAGACCTGGACCCATATTGTATGTTAAAACTTTAAATACAAGTTCTAGGTTACGATTTCATTATGGAAATCGTGACAGCCGCAGCCCCTGTTCTCCTCTTCTTTTCTCTTTCTCACAAAACAGGTTCTAGTGAAGAATCTCACATGGTATCAGAACCGAGATCCAGCTAGGGTTTGAAGGGGCTTCCAAAAGGTGCGACCAGAGGTTTGAGGTTTCGTTTTCGTCATCTCTCTTTTCGTTTTCTTCATCTTATCTATCCTTTCATTTTATTTTTTTTCTGGAGGATTCACGTCTCACGTGAATCCCTAAAATCATCACGTCTTACTCTTGTATTGAAAAATCATGTTTCACGTGAATCCCTAAAGTCGACCCATCTTCTTCTTCGTCTGGGATATTTAGATCTGGTCGTGTTTTTGCACCAGATCTGAAGCACTTCATCTCTGCGCATTCTCTTTTTCACTTGGACCGGAACATTCAGATCTGAGCATGAAGTTGCATCAGATCTGAAATATTAAGTTTTTTTTTCTGTCCAGACTTTATATTTGACAGCAGATTTCAATCTGAGTTTATTTGTATCACGCGTCTCCACTTTATAGTATATTTCTTCTCGTTGTCACAACTGATATTCACATATTGTCTGTCCACATCATACCCATCTGCCTTTTGTTTGAAAACACAATTAGTTTGAAATTTTGTGCAACGTGTGAGAACTTCTTATTGCGTCAATCACAAACCTTATAAATAAAAAAAAAGGAAGGGAAATTTTAGATCTGGTTCCTCTTTGAATCTGACAGTCTCTGATCGCCAGTTTCTTGAAGGTTGCTCAGCTTCAAAAAAAAAAAAAGGCCGACCAGCAAACTTCTCTGGCAGTAGACTGGGTTCTTCATGAATATCCTTGTTAAATTTTTTGCACTTCGTGAATACCCTTGTTAATTTTTTTTTTATGGATTCTCATTCTTCTCAATCGAGTCTTCCTTCGAGTTTCCTCGATCAACTTGTTTCTAAAAAGTTAACCACCTCAAACTTCTTGATTTGGAAGAGACAAATCATTCATTTTATAAGGAGCCAAGGTCTCTTAGGTCATCTGGATGGAACTACTCCAGTCCCGCTAGAATTTATTACGAGAGAAGAGAAAGATGATAAAAGGGCAAATTCAATTGTGTATGTCAAAAATGAAGAATATCTCAACTGGGAAAGGAAAGACCAATCAGTTGTTGCATACATTACCTTTACCTTGTCTCAAGAGATTCTTGTTGCAATCCCTGACAATTGTACAGCCCTGCAACTTTGAGAGAGATTGGTTCAGACCAGTGTTATTAAAAACGCGCCTCAAGGTGCAAAAAGCGTGCCTCGCCTCAAGGCGAGAGGCTTTTTGCCTTTAGGCGCATGTGTAAAACGCAAAACCCTCGAGGCGTGCACCTCATAGGCCTTGAGGCGCACGCCTCGAGGCGAGGTGCGCCTCAGGCTGAGGCGTACACGCCTCAAAGCATTTGGTCAAATGAGGGTCAAAACCCTTATTCGACCAAAAATTAGGGATAAACATACTGCCCCCGAGCCTTTATGTGTTGATTTTAGTTTTTTCGAACCCCACTTTTTGTTTTTTTTCTCACAGCAATCTCTCCCTCTCGCCTCTCACAGTTGCAGCATTCTCTTTGTCTCTCTCGTGGTGGAGCCGAAACAGGCACGCCTCTCTCGTGGTGGAGCCGAAACAGGTACGTCTCCCTCTAGGCTTTCAGTCAGTTCTCCTGGCAGATGATGGCATAGCGGGCGAGCCCGTTGGCATTCTCGTGGATAGAGAGCTCAGAGGACTCGTTGGGTCCGATCTTCAGGACAACCCTCCACTTGGCAAAGCGAGCGCCGACGTTGTAGTATTTTGCGCACCGCTTGCCAAGGTCATCGAGCCCCTGGGTGGTGGTCTCGCCATTGGTGCCGACGAGCTCGACGATGCCCTTGTCGACCTTGATGAGCGGCAGGACTCCGCCCTCCTTAAGCACCTCGACGAAGGGCTTCCCGGAGGTGGTCTTCTGATAGAGGGTCTCCTCGAAGAGGATGACTCCGCTCAGGTACTAAAGGGTGGGGTGCATAAGAGGAGCTCGCGGAGGGCGTGTTTGAATCGCAGGAGTCGCTTGAGAGGGGACTGATCAGTCCTTGCCTGGGTGCCGCCCCATGTTTCACATGCCGGAACCAACTGGTCCGACAGGGAGCCGTTGGTTCCCGCCTCTTTGTTTTTAACAGGGCAGAAGGGAACCAGTGAGTCGCACCCCCAGGTCCTAGACAAACGCCACCTGGTGTGTCCAGTGAGTAACACCCCCCAATAGTATACTTGAAACGCTGGAAAAATCCCGCCCACAAACAGATTTGTCTGTGAGTATATTTGAAACACAGGACAAATCCCCCAGGATCGCTTTGCCCCCCCCCCCCACGGTGTTTGAAACACACAGGTAGGGGCAGATGAGGTACTATTCTATCAAATTCGTCCAGGGTGTAGCTTGTTGGTGCCAGAGTGATACCCTCTTATTTATTCTCTGTGAAGCTCAGGCTCTTCAATTTTAATGCAGGCTATCAAGCACAAATTGTTTTATTGTTTTTGTTGAATTTTATGTTATGCCCCTCTTTTCTTTATAGGGTTCTGAGAATGTTGAATTTGGTACCAACTCGTTTGTTGTTGAATTAAAAACAGAGATTACTTTTATTACTTTTTATGATTTTAAATACAGAAACAAATTTAAGAAAAAGGCCCTAATCACTTCTAGTATGAAGAACTAAGCATCTCAGAGAGCCGTAGCGCGGTATTGAGGTCGTCCATAGCCTAGTGCAGGCATCACAGGTAGGTTTTGGGTTGTAGGTCTTGAGCAAGAGTATAGATCTGATCTTCACTCATGAAAGTGAGTGGAAAGGCACGAGTGCAAACTGGCATTGTGTGGCAGTTGACCTCTTGCATTGGTTTTGAGCATAAAAGTAATATATAATAGTAATTTGACAATGTTTGAATAGCATACTGTAATGAAAATTAGCGTAAGAATAAATTCATGCATAATTGTAAATATCTATCATCATAATTCATATACCTGGCATCAATCTTGTGCAACTAAAACCCCGAAAAGAAGAAAGGTGACCCTAGTTATGTTTGATCTGGGTCTGTATTGGCTTGCCCTAACGCATACAGGTAGGCTTTTAAGTCGGCCCAAGACTCCACTAACAATGGTTCATATATGTATTTTTAGACTTCACGAGGTACTTTACTTCTCCGAAGTAATTATTGACATCAGTGTTATAAAAAATGCATTTCTTTATTTATTTGTATTTTTAGATATTTTTTATAATTTTTTAAAAGTTTAAAAAAAAAAATTGAGGCTTACACCTCGCCTTGGTTTTTGGTGGAGCGCCTCGCTACGCCTCAACGCTTTTCACAACACTGGTGAAATGAAATGGGGATCTTCGAAACACGAGCTTAGATTAACAAGAGCAAGTGTCAAGAATGACACTAAAGCATAACCCTTAAAAAGGGTATAACTGGAAACAAAATAAAAATAAAAATGTATTCTTTATTGATATGAAAAACCAATTGCTTAAGAAGCATTGGAGTAAAATACAAGAGGGGCTGCACCCCTTTATATACATATACACAGCTGAAAGAGGACTCAATAGAGTTGTTGGGCACAGTCCAACAGCTCTATTGCTAGTCAAGTCGGGACAGGACTTGACTAGCAACAGTCATTCTAGTTCAAACTGAACTAGATGACATAAAGACAAAAAATAAAAATAAAGGAAAAAAATTACAGAAATGAAAGAAATGAAAAATGTATTTATATATATATATAATAATATAATATTATTATATATACATACATGTACAGTTTTACATTTTAACACTCCCCCTCAAACTTACGGTACAATGAGCGAAAGTTTGTCTAAGAGAAAGTGAAATCGGGGAGCAGCGAGAGGCTTTGTAAAGAAGTCTGCTAACTGATATTCTGAAGTGACATATGGCAGATCAATTATCCCGTGTAGATATTCCTCTCTGACGTAGTGACAATCCATTTCGATGTGTTTGGTGCGTTCGTGGAATGTTCTGTTACTGGCAATATAGATCGCACTTTTGTTGTCACAACACATTTGTGAAGCCTTTGTTGCTTCAACTCCCATGTCAGCAAGCAGTCGTCGGAGCCAAACTACTTCCATGGTCGTGGTTGCCATGGCTCTGTATTCAGCTTCGGTGGATGAGAGAGATACCTTCTGCTGCTTTTTACACCTCCACGAGATTAATGATTACCCTAAAAAGACACAAAAGCCAGTGGTTGAGTGTCTGTTATTGGGATCACCTCCCCAATCAGCATCAGTATATGCAATTAAATCAAGAGAAGAGGAGGAAGATAAGAAAAGTCCTCGTGAAAGAGAGGACTTGATGTATCTGATAATACGCATGACTGCTCCCATATGAACAGAAGTAGGAGCATGTTGAAATTGACTTGCTGTATGAACAGCATGTGCTATATCTGGTCTGGTAATGGATAGATAGGAAAGTGCCCCGACAAGCTGTCTGTAAGGAGTAGGGTCTGCAAGAAGTTCTTCATCATCAATCTTCATTTTAACATTAACAACTTCTGGAGTGCCGACTTTCTTATCATCAGTAATACCAGACCTGAAAACAATATCAAAAGCAAATTTAGTCTGAGATAATAAATATCCTCTAGGAGAATAAGCAACTTCAATGCCTAAAAAATATCTCAACAAGCCCAAATCAGTCATTTCAAAATGAGATTTAAGAAGTGTTTTGATTGTTTCAACTCCCTATTTATCGCTTCCGGTGATGATCATATCATCCACATAGAGAAGAAGCACAATGATCCCTGCATCAGAATTCTTAATAAACAAAGCAGTGTCAGTTAAACAGAATTGAAAACCAATATCAATCATAACACGACTAAACCTATCATACCAAACTTTTGGTGCTTGTTTAAGTCCATAAAGAGCTTTTTCTAAGCGAAGGACTTTACCCTTAGGAATACTTAGACCAGGAGGGGGTTTCATATATACTTCTTCAACTTGCTTTTCATTTAAAAAAGCATTTTTGACATCCATTTGAAAAATAGACCATTTTTTGATAGAAGCTAAGGCAATTAAGGTTCGGACAGTAGTCATACGAGCCACCGGAGCAAAGGTTTCTTCATAATCAATCCCATATTCTTGGGCATAACCTTTGGCTACTAAACGGGCTTTATATCTTTCAAGAGTACCATCACTCTTGGTTTTAATTTTATAAACCCATCGACATCCTATAGTTTTCTTCCCTGGAGGAAGATCTTGAATATTCCATGTAGAAGTCTTTTCAAGTGCATCTAATTCAGCTTTCATGGCTTCTATCCATTTGATATCATTTTTTGCTTGAAAATATGTGGATGGTTCTTCATATGAGTGAATTAATGCAATAACTGCCCTATATGTGGGTGAGAAAGACTCGTATGATACAAACTTTCCTGGAGGCCTCGAGATTCGGGTTGATTGTCTAGTTGGAATGTTAGAATATTTCTCAAGTGCACATGGAGGATTAGACTCTTGTCGCCTGGAATATTGAATACTAGTATCTCTATGAACTTCTTCATTTTCAACATTAAGATCAATAATTCTTTGATCATCATCAAAGTTACAGTCAAGGTCATATTCATCAGATGTTGATGTTAGATCTAGCAAAAAGGAGTACTCAGTGACGTCTTTTAATTTTCTAAAATCAAAGAAGCTCTCCTTTTCAAGAAAGGAAACATTTCTAGACACATATAGTTTATTATTTTTGAAGTCAAAACATCTATAACCTTTCTGGTTTTCAGCATATCCTAAAAAGGCACAGGGAATCGCACGAGGGGAAAGTTTATCATTTTTTACAGTAAATATGAAACATTTGCACCCAAATATTCTTAGTCTAGAGTAGTCTGGAGAAATGTTCATAAGTTTTTCAATGGGAGTGATATTTTGTAACGAAGAAGATGGCATCCTATTAATGAGATAGGTGGCAGTTAAGGCAGCTTCTGCCCAAAAGTCTTTTGGGACTTGATTTGCTATTAATAAAGTCCTAGTGGTTTCTATAATATGGCGATGTTTTTGTTCTGCCAGTCCATTTTGTTGAGGTGTATAAGGACAAGATCTTTGATGTGTGATGCCATGCAATTTAAGATAATTTTGAAAATCTGTGGATAAAAACTCTCCCCCTGAATCTGTGCGAAAAATAGTAATATCATTTTGAAACTTGTTTTTAACCATATTATGAAAAGTTTGAAAGTATGAAAATACTTCAGACTTATGTTTGAGAAAGTACATCCACGTATGTCGGGAGAAATCATCGACAAAAATAACATAGTAAACAAATCCTCCTTTAGAAATTACTGGTGCAGGACTCTAAACATCCGAGTGTATTAATTCAAGTGGTCTTGAAGAGAAAAAGGTTTTGTTCTGAAATGGTAATCTTTTCATTTTGCCGAGAATACAATCTTTACAATCAAATGATTCAGAGTTACAAAATTTCCCTAGATTTGGAAAATGTTGGATTTTGGCTATATGTGGGTGACCAAGTCTCTTATGCCACAGTTCCAACTCTATTTTTTGAATATTATAACAAAAAGCTTTCTTCGGCATTTCCAAAAAAATCATGTAATAGAGTCCTCCTTCTCTATGGCCTTCCCCAATCAGCTTGCCTGACTGGCGATCCTGTACCCAACAACCATGAGAAGAAAAAGAAATATTACACCCATAATCAGAAATTTGAGATACAAATAAAAGATTTAAATTTAATTTGGGAACATGTCTAATTTCTGGAATAAAAAATTTTTTTGTTTTATAAATTTTTTCAAAATTTCTTATTCCTTCTATTTCAAGAGAAGTCCCATCAGCAGTAAAGACCTTTGACACACTTGTTTTATTTTTAACACATTTGGATAGACTTTGATTATTTGGGGTCATATGAAAAGATGCACCAGAGTCAAGAAGCCAAGAAATTTTACCTAGATCAGAAAAAGATGAGGCTGCTGCGTCGGTTGAAGCTTCAGATGAGGAAGAGGCACCTTTGATGAGAGGCTGAAGAATCTCCATTAGTTGGGCCAGGAAAACTGGTGCATCCTGGTCTTTAGGCTCCGATCCAGCAATTACAACTCTTTTTTCTCTCAGCTCCTTAAGTTTGTGACATTGTGGCCTGTAGTGTCCTGGTTCATAACAGTGATGACAAATAACTTTCTTCTTATCATAGTCACCATTTTGTCGGTTAAAGTGAGGAGGCCTATATGATCGAACATGATTCCCTGGTCTAGACACGGCTAAAACGGAATAATCTTCAATTTTTAAAGAACCTTTTCGGAGACGATTTTCTTCCATTGTTAACTCTTCAATAGTTTCAACAATAGAAGAAATTTTTCCCCGGTGAAGTAGGGCCGATTTAGTGGTTTCAAATTCCGGCCTTAATCCAGTGATAAACTGGTAAAAATGTTCAGCATCGAGTTGTTTCTGACGAAGCTCGATGTCTTCGGCACAATGCCACTTTGATTCTAAAAGGGAAAGTTCTTCCCAAAGTTCGGACAACCCATTGTAATATTCACGAATAGTTTTGTCTCATTGTGTCATCATTCGAACTTTTTCTTGGAGGTTGCACACGTGTGCAATATCTTTAAGGGAATACATATTCTTAAGGTATTCCCATGCCTTATCAGCATGATCAAATTTGGCAAGACTTGAGCATTTTTTAATGTCAACGCTATTGATAAGCCATGACATTATCTTCGCATGAGATATTCTCCATTCTTTCCATTTCTTCTCGTATGAGGCAATAGCCTTGATTTTCTCTTCTTCCGATAGAGGGACCTTTTTATCTCCCTCCTTTTTAGTAAGAGAGCTTAGGTTCCGAATCGGAACCATCCACAATCCCCCATAAGCCTTTTCCCCATATATGGTGCTTCACGATTGAAGCCCATGTTACATAGTTCGTATTGCTTAGTTTCATAGGCATGATGGTGACTTTATCATTGTCATCCATCGATTACAAGGAGAGAAAGAATAGGGATAGAAGAGAAACAAGAAGGAAAATGAAAAAGAAAGAAAAAAAAACAATACAACAAGATGTGAAATCTTCTCCAATGAAGTGATAAAACACTTTTCTTCAAGTGGCGAACACTTTTGCAAATGGGCACAGAAACCGAGGCAGCTTTTCCTCAAGATTTAGTACTTCTGCGGCTCTGATACCATGAAATGAAATGGGGATCTTCGAAACACGAGCTTAGATTAACAAGAGCAAGTGTCAAGAATGACACTAAAGCATAACCCTTAAAAAGGGTATAACTGGAAACAAAATAAAAATAAAAATGTATTCTTTATTGATATGAAAAACCAATTGCTTAAGAAGCATTGGAGTAAAATACAAGAGGGGTTGCACCCCTTTATATACACAGCTGAAAGAGGACTCAATAGAGCTGTTGGGCACAGTCCAACAGCTCTATTTAGAGCTGTTGGAATGTGTCAGTCCAACAGCTCTATTAAGAGCTGTTGGACTGTGTCAGTCCAACAGCTCTATTGCTAGTCAAGTCTGGACAAGACTTGACTAGCAACAGTCATTCTAGTTCAAACTGAACTAGATGACATAAAGACAAAAAATAAAAATAAAGGAAAAAAATTACAGAAATGAAAGAAATGAAAAATGTATTTATATATATATATATATAATAATATAATATTATTATATATACATATATGTACAGTTTTACATTTTAACAGTTCAGACGTATTCACAAGTTTCGCAGGCGAGCATGGTTTTTCTCAAGAGGGAATTTCAGCTGCTGAGAAAAGACTCCATGACTATCATGGAATGTCTAAACAAGATGAAGACTATCACAGACCAACTTGCAGTTATAGGATGTGCAGTGAGTGACACTGATATGGTGCAACAAACTCTGAGTGGATTGGGATCCGATTATAATATGATTGTCACTTCACTACTGTGCTTGCCTGCTCTTCCTACTTTTGATGAGTTGTGGGCTAAATTAATTCAGTATGAAATGACTCTGAAAGGATTTTCTGAAGAAACCCACGCTCATGCAAATTCTCAAGAAGCTTTTGCCACAGGGGTGACTTATGGTCGAGGACGGGGGCGAGGAGAACAAGGGCGAAGTGGACACGGAGGACGTGGATTGCTTCCCACTCCAAATATGTCGACCCATGCTCAGGGACAAAGATCTATCCCCACTTGCTTTTTTTGTAACAAAAGGGGGCATATCAAGGCGAATTATTGGCACAATCCTGAAAATAAAGGAAAGACTCCACAGACAGAACCAAAAAGAAAGTCCAGCAATATCAGAGACAATGGAGGGATTAGAGATCTGTTGATATCTGCCATGTCAGAATTGAATTTAAAACAGAATGATCAAGGAACTTGGTTCGTTGACTCAGGGGCAGCAACTCACGTGACTGGTGATGCAGGTAAACTTTTTAAACCTATTCCTTATTTTGGTAAAAGTAAGATTGTCACTGGAGATGGATCCTACCATCCTGTTTCTCATGTTGAAAAATTTGTCATTCCCATGTCCATTCTACTCTTGAACTTTCTGATGTTCTTCATGCTCCCAATATCAAGAAAAATATTGTTTTTGTTTCTAAACTTGTTGATGATAATCATGCTTTAGTTGAATTCACTCCCTTCACTGTGCAGATCAAGGACCTTCGCACGAGGGAAACATTCGCTGAAGGAAAGAGACAAGGCAATATGTATGTAGGGGTGGCAATCGGGTTGGCGGGTCAGCATACCTCAACACGAACCCGACCCGTTTATTAAACGGGTCGGCTGTGGCAAACACGAACCCGACCCATTTATTAAACGGGTAACCCGACACGACCCGGTTAACCCGTTTAATAAACGGGTTGGGTCGGGTAAACGGGTTGGCGGGTCGAGTTCGGGTAAACAGGTTGACTCGCCCGCCTAACTCGTTTATTAAACGGGTCAGTCGGGTTGGCGGGTTGGCATACCCCTAACACGAACCCGGCCCATTTAATAAACGGGTTAGGCGGGTCGACCCGTTTATGACACGAACCCGTTTAAGCCAAACCTGAACCCGCCTAAGAGTCGGGTTGGCGGGTCGTGTCAGGTTTTGCCACCCCTATATGTATGTCTTTCAAGAAGCTCCATGTCATCTCGTCCGCTCTACTCATCTGGATTTGAAGTCTTCATTAGAGTCATGTTCTTTCTCTTCAGCAAATATTTTTAGTATTTCTGAATGTAATAAGCCTTTCCTATGGCACAGTCGGTTAGGACATTGTGGGAGTCATTTTATTGAGAAACTTGTTTCTAATAATCTCATTCCAAAAGAAAGTCTTAATGTGGATGAGGAAAGTCAAAAGTGTTCCAGTTGTCTTTTATGCAAAAGTCATGTATTGCCTTTTCACTCTGTTAATAAGAGAGCTTCAAAGCCTTTTGAGATAATATGTTCTGATGTATGGGGACCTGCCTCAGTTGCCTCTGAATCTGAAAGCAGATACTACTTAATTGTTGTTGATAGCTACTCTCGATACACCTGGATATATTTCATAAAAAATAAGTCGGAAGTTTTTCTTTTGTTTCAAAACTTTCTTTCCTTAGTAAAAAATCAATTCTCTGAGTCCATACAATTTTTCAATGTGACGGAGGAGGGGAGTTCTCATCTAGTGACTTTATTTTCTTCAAAATAATGGTATAGGAAGAAGGGTATCTTGTCCACACACACCTCAACAAAATGGGATTGTTGAGCGAAAACACAGGCATATCGTCGAAAGTGCAATGAGTATGCTCCATGACAGTAATCTTCCCATCAATCTGTGTACAAAAACTTTTCATTCTGCCGTACATGTGATAAATAGATTACCTATGGTTGTTTTGAAAAATAAGTCTCATTATTACTGTCTTTTTGGGGTTCATCCTAGTTATCATGATTTACGTGCCTTCGGATGTGTTTGTTATGTACACATTGATCGGTCCCTGAGAAACAAGTTTCAGGACAAGGCTCAGAAGTGTAGATTTATGGGATATGCAGACGACTACAAAGAATATAGGTGTTATGATCCCGCTAATAGACGTATCAGAATCATAAGGCATGTTGTCTTCGATGACCAAAATTTTGATCACTGGCACAACGGATATTCCTTCTACCACAACTGAAGTTTATTATCCTTGGCTGAACTCAGAACTTTTTGCTAGTCCTAATGAAGTCTGTTCTCCAGACTGCGTGCAGCCGGAAGAAGAAAGGTTTGAGACTATTGGTGCATCGAGATCACAGAATGGGGAAGAAGTGCCATCATCGGTACCGGGCAGATACAAGGGCATTTCCTATACTAGACAAAGAACGATCGCGCCAGGTCTTTTAAATCACGCCCCAGCAACTGCACCTACTTCCTCTCATATTCTTGAGGTCAGAAGATTCAATCACATGCGACATCCTATTGATCGGTGGGTTAGCTATAATAACTTCTCCTTGGATTTTCAGCTCTTTTTAACTGCCCTCAATAAGGAAGATGAACCTATTATGTACTATCAGGCAACCACTTCTACCAAATGGGTAGAAGCCATGAATGATGAAATGCAAGTCTTGCATGAATGTGGAACCTGGAAAATTGTTCCCAGACCACCTGGCAAAAATGTTGTCGGATGCAAATGGGTCTACAAAATAAAGTATAAACCAGATGGGACCATCGAACGACACAAGGCAAGACTGGTGGCAAAAGGGTTCACCCAAGAAGTAGGGCAAGACTATGATGAGACCTTTAGTCCAGTGGTGAGAATGGAAACGATTCGAATTATTCTTTCCTTGGCTGTTGAACATGGATAGAAGCTGAGTCAACTTAATGTAAAAAATGCATTCTTGCATGGAGATTTGAATGAGGAAGTATACATGGAACAACCACCTGGATATCACGAGCAAGATTGTAAAACACATGTATGCAGGTCAAAAAGAGTTATCTATGGCGTAAAACAAGCATCTCGTTCTTGGTTTGACAGCTTCTCACTTAAGATTCAAAAGCATGGATTTTCACGCTCTCTACTGGATCACTTTTAAAAGGCAGAATGTGATCACCCTATTACTAATCTATGTGGATGATATTGTCATCACAGGAAACTCTGGAGATCACATCAAAGAAGTGAAAAACCTATTAAGTCAGAGGTTCAAAATGAAAGATCTTGGTGCCTTGTGTTATTTTCTTGGGGTAGAAGTCGATAGTCGGGTTAATGGGCTTGACTCTCACTCAGCACAAGTATACGATAGACGTTCTCGGCAAGGCAGGTACGAAAGATTGCAAACTTCTAGAAACTCCAAGTGTGCTCCACCAAAAATTAAGCACTCATGATGGAGACCTGTGTGAGGATCCCACCAGGTATCGTAGTCTAATAGGGAAGTTACAGTATCTCACATTCACTCGACCTAATATTGTTTATTCAGTCAATCAAGTGTCTCGGTTTATGCATGCATCACGTACTGGACATATGGAGGTGGTTAAGAGGATACTCAGATATCTGAAAGGAACAATTGGGGATGGGTTGATATATTCTCCAAAATCGTCTGGCAAGGATATGCGTGAGCTTACTGTATATTGTGATGTAGACTGGGCAGGGGATCCAGATGAGCAAAGGTCTACATCAGGATATTGTGTCTTCATTGGAAAAAAACCTAGTCTCTTGGAGTAGTAGAAAACAAAAGGTCGTCGCTAGATCAAGCACTGAGGCCGAGTATAGATCCATGGTTGCCGCTACTTCCGAAGTCACATGGGTCAGGCATTTACTGATTGAAGTGGGAGAAATGATCTCTCGGTCTACCTTGTTGTGTGACAATCAAAGTGCTCTCAACATGTCATTTAATCCAGTATATCATAGTCGTGCCAAGCATATTAAGATCGACCAGCATTTTGTAAGACAAAAAGTTAAAGAAAAAGAGATCGAGCCTGAATTTGTTAATACTGAAAGACAAATAGCAAACATATTTACAAAGGGCTTAACAAAAGATCATTTTTGGATGCTTAAAGGCAAGTTGTTCATGGTTCAAAACCGTGATCAACTTGAGGGGAGGTGAAAAAGTAGTATTTTGTATATCACATGTTACCGAATGTACCATGTACCGGGTCTGGATATTATAACAGACCCGGACCCATATTGTATGTTAAAACTTTAAATACATGTTTTAGGTCACAATTTCATTATGGAAATCATGACAGTCGCAACCCCTATTCTCCTCTTCTTTTCTCTTTCTCATGGCAACGTGAAGAGTTAAGGTAGAATCAAACATCCTATTAACAGGTGGCTTAGCTACAACAATTTTTCTATAGATCTTTAGCTATTTTTATCTCAGGTTGATAAGCATGATGAACCCGTGGGGTTTCATCAAGTTGTGAAATCAAATAAATGGACTGAGGCTATGAATGCAGAAGTGGAAGGGCTACATGAGTGTCGGACATGGGAAATTGTTCTCAGACCCACTGATAAAAATGTTGTTGATTCTAAGTGGGTTTATAAAATTAAGTACAAACCCGATGGCACCATAGAACGATACAAGGCTAGACTTGTTGCAAAGGGGTTCACTCAGGAATATGGTCAAGATTATGATGAAACCTTCAGTCCTGTGGTCAAGATGGAACAATAAGAATTATATTATCTCCAGTCGTTGAACATAAATGGACATTGAATCAGATGGATGTCAAGAATGCATTCATTCATGAAGATTTGAAGGAAGAAGTTTACATAGAGCAACCCCCTGGATATGCTGAGGGAGACCCAGGAACACATGTATGCAGATTAAGAAAAGCCATCTACGGTTTGAAACAGGCCTCACACTCGTGGTTTGAAAGTTTCTCCTTAAAAATACAAAAACATGGGTTCTATCGATCTCTCTTGGATAACTCATTATTCATCTTCAAAAGTGAAGGTACAATTACCTTGTTGTTGATATATGTCGATGATATTATTGTCACAGGAAACTCAATAAATCACATTGAAGAAATAAAGAGACTCTTAAGTCAAAGATTTAAGATGAAAAAACTTGAAGATTTGCAATATTTCCTTAGAGTCGAAGTAGACAGGAAGAGTGATTGCTTGACCCTAACACAACACAAGTATACATTGGATTTGTTGAGAAAAATCGGTATGAAAGATTGCAAACCTTTGTCTACACCGAGTGTCCTACATCAAAAGCTCAATTCATAGGATGGAGATCTCTACACAGATCTTACAAGATATCGAAGTATAGTTGGTATGCTTCAATATCTTACCTTTACTCGCCCCGACATTGTTTATTCAATCAATCAAGTGTCACCGTTCATTCATGAGCCGCAAACAGGACACATGGATGCAGTCAAGAGAGTGTTAAGGTATTTAAAAGGTACAATTAGAGATGGGCTCGTATATAAGAAAAAATGAAAAAGTAAAGGTATGCATGACATCATGGTCTACAGTGATGCGGATTGGGTAGGAAACCCCGATGAAATAAGATCAGTTTCGGGATATTGCATCTTTCTTGGGGAAAACTTGGTGTCCTGGAGTAGTAGAAAACAAAAGGAAATAGTCAGATCAAATACCGAAGCTGAATACCGATCAATGGCTGCAGCAACTACTGAAGTTACTTGAACAAGGCATTTGTTGAACGAGTTGTGACAATCAAAGTGCCATCAAAATATCTTTTAATCCTATTTATTACAGTAGGACGAAGCACATTGAGATAGATAAACATTTCATCTAACAAAAGGTTGAAGACAAAGAGATCGAGCCTCACTTCGTTTCTACAAAAAACCTAGTGGCTGATTTATTTACAAAGGGGCTGACGAAGAACAAATTTTGGTTTTTGAAGGACAAGTTGTCTATGGTACAGGATCATATACAACTTGAGGGAGGCTATTAAGTGTCATGATAATGGGTTGGATCAGTTTGCATCTGATCGAGACCCAAATCATGTATTGTGTGATTGACGTGTTTATTGGGGTATACTTGTAATATTGTTTTTGTTGTAGGACTGTTATGCCCATGAAAATCATTGTATCTTATGTATAAATGAGAAAAGGCAGGTCATGCATGTGTGAAAGACGTGACATGTTCAGCCCCAACAACTTTGTGTTTTCTTCTTCTTCTTGCAGATCGGTTTTGGTGATATCTCAAGATCTAACAATAAGTACATGCAGTATTTGTAGGACAAAAATTGCCACTGGTCCCTGATTCAGAAGATGAAGATGACCCGCCATCATCATCTCAAGCCACTAAACGATGCAATAAACAAACGAAATCGTTGAAATGAAGTTTGATACTAAAGAATGAAGATGACTTTTATATATAGACATATGTTTTTGAACTCTATGTTTAGTTAAACGTATTGTGTTGTTAAATGTTAAATGTTTTGTGTTGGACAATATATTGAGAAGGTTATTTGATATAATTGTCTTATAGTGGTCGACGACATATTTTGTTTTGTCTATTGCTTATTGTTGATTAATTTTATGTTGTATACATGTTTGTTATTAATTTTAGTAGTTTGTTTACATAATTGTATGTTTTTTTTTGTTTTTTTGTTTGGGATACCGCCTAGACCCCTTAGGCCTTGCCTAAGCTTTTTAGGGGCTCACCGCCTAGGCTCCGCCTAGCGCCTATGACAACTAAGGTTGAACCCTGTGAATCACGTGAAAGCAAGACACTGTTAAGTTTGGGGGCCAAGGAGTTTCACAAAACGTTCTTGGTGAAAAAAATGTGAGTGGGACTGAATCTAATTTGGTCCATGAATCTAAGAACCATCAAATGAAAGAAAGTTGAACAGCCAACGAATCAGAAAAATATCACATAACACAAAACTGAATCAAGAACCCCAGAAAACACGCAAGAAACAATTGCATTCACGATGTCACCCAACATCTTAAAACAAAGACACAAAAGCGACACCCTCCAAGGCACAGAGCACTTAGCCAAGAGGGCACAAGATCAAGAGCCTTGACAAAGCTTATTGTTCTCCAAATCAACCAACTGAAAGAACCATAGAAAATTAAGCCACATAACAAAATCTCCCAACCAAAATTGGCTATAATCTGCCTAATTGGGCGTGCAATTCATCACCAACAGACTCAAAACCCACTTCCAAACCCAATCCAATCTTCCAACAAAATCAAGACCCAAACCCAAGACTTGCTCAGCAAAACAAGAACCAAAAACACCATAAAGAAAAAATCACACGATTCCAGGCCAATCAAACAAGAACACCTTCCCAAACAGGCACTAACTGATCAATCGACTAGTCGATTGATTAAAGCAATTAATTGACCAATCAACTGAATTGTTGACAAAATAATCAAGAAATGAAGATGGGAAAAAGATCGAGAAAGAAAACAGAAATTACCGGTGATGCTCAGAGCGATGAGGCCGGAGATGAAGAGCATCAATTGGACCCGCCTTTTCTGAATATCCAACATCTTCTTCTTCTTCTGCAAATGAACTACTACTAACCCGTAAAACTTAAACCCTCATCGACGTGAGAGAATCAACCGAAGGGGAAGGAAAAGAAGCTCTTGACGAAGCGACGCAGAAGAAGCGAATGATACACACAGGAGGAGGGATTCTTCGTCCCAAAGACGGGGACAACCCTGAAGTTTTGAAATGACGAAATTACCCTTACAATGGAGTGTCGGGAGAGTGAATGGATCAGGTTCCGGGACGGATCAGGTTCCGGGACGGATCAGGTTCCGGGACGGATCAGGTTAGATCCAAATATGTGTTCAAATTCAAGCAGCAGACTCGGATACAAATCGTACCCAATGAGGCAAGGTTGGATTCAGATGTGAAATACATGTGGTGATGCTGGATTTAGTAAAAACAAAAGGATTAAAAACGAGCCTTTTTTCATGTGACATGCAATTGAATCAGATTTTAATCCAAATCAGAATTATTTTTTAGTTAGAACCTAATCCAATATAAATACTAAAACTGTACGAGTAAGCAATGACAGTGAGGGCATTTTGGTAGTTTAATTTAGGGTCGCAAATGGATCATTGGTGAGAAATTTGCAAAATTTGGCTGTCCCAGATCCACACCGATTGACTCTCCGATGTTTTTTGAGATCCAAAACCTGACCCATTTGCATCCCTAGTTTAAGTGTGTTTGCATGAAGAGCTCATTTTTTTATTACTTGTCATAGGAAATGCCCTTTTCACATGAAATGGTGATTTCTCATGAAAAGAGAGAGAATCTAAAGGGGCACATGGATGAAAATCACTGAACCTTTTTTTTCACCCAAGTGTTTGTTATACTCACACTCAAGGGAAGCTTTGTTTTTTTTAAGTCACTTTGGAGAAACCCCATAGTATGAACCCATTTTGTTTTTTTGCATTTATTGTGTTGGTCCCATCATATATTTTTCAAAAAAATATTTGTTCCAATCTTTGTAAGAAAGAGATCTACATGAAACAAATGCTCCCATAAGAAATGCATTTTTTACAATGTTGTAGGATAGCTGCCCGTTTACCTGAGCAAACCCCAATATAAATCCAACAATCAAATAAGCACCAGCAAATAGAGGGAAGCAAATACAAGCAAAATAAGGACACTGAACCTCTTATAAGAGTCAAGATGGCACCTAATAGAATGTTCCCTCTTGAATTTACACACGTGAATGATGTTGCCTTAAATTGGTAAAGAGGATGAGCCATCACATCTTTGGCATTTACGACATGGCCATTTACATTATAATGGGCTAAAAATACTAAGAACCAAAAACATGGTTTTGGGATTGCCTAGTATAACGTGTAATGATGGAATTTGTGAAGGGTGCATATATGGGAAGCAACATCGTTTATCATTTCCCATCGGAAAGGCGTGGAGAGCTAGAAAGCCTCTTGAGTTAGTTCATGCAGATCTCTGTGGTCCCATGAATACTCCATCCTTAAATAATAGTAGATATTTTTTATTGCTTACTGATGACTTTACTCTCATGAGTTGGGTGTTTTTTCTTTCTCAAAAATCAGAAGCATTTAAAAAATTTCAAGAGTTCAAGGCTTTTGCAGAAAAGGATAGTGAGCATGTCATAAAGTGTCTACGCACAGATAGAGGGGGAGAATTTTTGTCTAATGATTTTAAAGAGTTTTGCAAAAGGAATGGAATTCGCAGGCAGCTAACAGTAAGAAAAACACCAGAACAAAACGGTGTAGCTGAGCGGAAAAACCGTACAGTTGTAGAAATGGCAAGGAGCATGTTGACTGAAAAACAACTCCCGAATGAATTTTGGGCTGAAGCCGTGAACACAACAGTATACTTACTCAATATATCTCCAACAAAAGTTGTGCGTAACATGACTCCATATGAGGCGTGGTGGCAGCGGAAGCCAAATGTAAGTAATTTAAGAATTTTTAGTTGTGTTGCTTATTCCTTGATCGATTATAGTGATCGTAGTAAGATGGATAAGAAAAGTGAAAAATGCATTTTTGTTGGTTATAGTGACACAACAAAGGGGTATCGATTATATAATCCAACATCTAAGAGTTTAATCATTCGTCGTGATGTTATTTTTGATGAATTAAGCTCTTGGACTTGGAATCAAGATGCAGATAAGTCAAAAATGGGGGTCATTCCCCTTGCATCTGATAAGACATTGGAAGCTTCAACAAGTATGTCTCAAAACAATGGTGATAATGAGGACATAGACTCACCACCTAAAAAGGTAAGATCCATAAAAGAGATTTATGAATCATGTACTTTTTCCTTGTTGGTTGAAGAACCTATGTGCTACGAGGATGCTAATGAGAAACAAGAATGGGTAAAATCCATGGAAGAAGAAATGATAGCCATTCAGAAAAATGATACCTGGGAACTTGTAGATTTACCCACAGGTCAAAATGCTATTGGTGTGAAATGGGTTTACAAGGTTAAATATAATGCAGATAGGAGCGTGCAAAAATATAAAGCAAGGTTAGTCGTTAAGGGGTATGCTCAAGAATTTGGAGTAGATTTTTCAGAAACTTTTTCTCCTGTTGCACGTTTTGAAACTGTTAGAATTATTTTGGCATTAGCAGCTCATATGAAATGGTCAGTTTTTCAATTTGATGTAAAATCAGCATTTTTGAATGGGTTCTTGGAAGAAGAGGTATATGTTTGCCAGCCTCAAGGATTTATTGTTAAAGAGAAGGAAGAGAAGGTGTACAGGTTGAAAAAGGCGCTTTATGGCCTTAAACAGGCACCACGAGCTTGGTATGGGAGATTGGACTCATATCTAATGCAAAGAGGATTTCACAGAAGTGAGAGTGAACACACTTTATATGTAAAAGGATCAGGTACTGACTTTCTTATTGTCTGCGTTTATGTAGATGACATAATTTATACAGGCTCGTCAAGTACACTTTTTGAAGAATTTAAAGAGGACATGATGCATGAATTTGAAATGTCAGATTTAGGGTTGTTACACTATTTTCTTGGACTTCAAGTTCAACAAAGTGTTGATGGTATTTTTATTTCTCAAGAAAAATATGCTTTAGACTTACTTGAGAAGTTTAACATGGTGTCATGCAAGCCGTGTTCCACTCCCATGAATACTAATAAGAAATTATCAGTACATGATGGTACTATGAAGGCTGATGAACGGTTGTATAGAAGTTTGGTTGGAAGGCTAATGTATCTTACACAGACTCGTCCAGATATCGTATTTCCTGTTGGCCTAATTTCAAGGTTTATGCAGTGTCCAACGATACATCAACTTGGAGCAGCAAAACGGATCCTTCGTTATATTCGAGCTACCACTAATTATGGGATTTGGTACAAATCAAATCCTGAGTTTAAATTAACTGGCTTTACTGACAGTGATTGGGCTGGTTTTGTAGATGACAGGAAAAGCACAAGTGGATTCATCTTTAATCTTGGATCAGAAGTCGTGTCATGGATGTCAAAGAAGCAAGCAACAGTGGCACTTTCATCTTCAGAAGCAGAGTATGTTGCTGCAAATGCAACTGTATGTCAAGCTATTTGGATAAGAAGAATTTTGGCGGACTTGCATCAAGAACAAACGAATGCAACAGAACTCTATTATGACAATCAAGCAACCATTGCCATGACAAAGAATCCTGTGTTCCATGGACGAACCAAGCATATTGAGTTACGTCATCATTTTATCAGAGAAGCTGTTGCAGATGGAGCTGTAGTAATGAAATATTGCTCTACAAATGACCAAATTGCAGATGGATTTACAAAAGCACTTAGCTATTCAAAGTTTGTGAAATTCAGATCCACTTTAGGTGTATCGAGTTTTGCATCAAGGGGGAGTGATAGAATATGATGCAAAAGGGGGTTACGTGAATGGGTAACCATAAGTCATGGGTTAGTGGGTATGCGTTAGAGACGTTTTAGAATCCACGATTGTGTTGTGGTTCTTAAACTTAAGGAGTAAGTTATGTAATTCATAAGTTATAAATGGGTCATGAGTAGTGGCTATTAATGAGGAAGTGACAATTATAGGTTTACCTTTTTAGCTATAAATAGAGGTCTTGGAGGTTGTACGAGATGTGTAATCTCTCTCCTTTTGTTTTTACTTTGTGTTAAAGATTTTCAATATTTTACTCCATTGTTAAGTTAATATTTTATAGTGTTGCTGCATATATCTTTACTTTATTCCAACAGCTTTGTCCTGGCATGAAAGACAGGATTTGCTGATAAGTAGGTGACTCTAGGATTATCACACCATATAACTGGAGATTTGGAGTTCTGCATTCCAAGTTCACTCAATAGTTGATGCAACCACAAAAGTTCTGAGACCCCTCCAACTAATGCTTTATACTCTACTTCTGTACTAGACTTGGCAGCAATTTGTTGCTTGGATGACTTACAGGACAATAGGTTTGAGCCCAAGTATGACAGATGGCCATTTATGGATCTCCGATCGTCTAGACATCCGGCCCAGTCACCATAAGTGTAAACGGCCAACTCACTGCTATTTTCATATCTGGATATTTGAAGACCCATATTAATAGTCCCCTTCAGATATCTCAAAATGTGTTTCACCAGGGACCAATGAACTTTCGTTGGATCATGCATGAATTGATACACCTTGTTTACAGCATATGAGATATCAGGTCTTGTAAACATCATATATTGAAGAGCCTCTACCACACTATGATATTTAGTTGGATCCTTGAGTTTCTCTCCCTCATACCTGGAGATCTGAACGTTGGTAGCTGCAGGGGTTGAGAGAGTTTTGCAAGTTTCCATTTTTATTCTAACAAGAAGATAATATATGTATTTCCTTTGGGTAAGTAAAATCTGAAGATTATTCTTGACAACTTCTACCACAAGAAAAATTGTAAAGTTCCCAAATCTTTGATAGAAAATTCTGAGCCAAACATGTTAATTAGTTGTTGAACCATGGCCAACAAACTTCATGTTATTATTATATCATCAACATACATGAACACATATAAAGTCACATATTGAGTAATCTTTAAAAATATAGATGTATTAGCCTTAGAACTAGTGAAACCCAATTTTTCAAGATATAGTTTTAGCCTTTCAAACCAAGCTCTTGGTGTCTGGTTTAACTCATAGAGAGCACGATTTAACTTGCAAATGTAATGAGGAACTTGTTTATTTTCAAAACCAGGAGGTCGTTCAATATATACTTTTTCTTTTAAAAATTTATGCAAAAAGTCATTATTAACATCAAGTTAGTGTATCGCCCAATTATGATTTGTAGCAATAGAGAGAACCATATGCACAGTCATGGGTTTGACCATAGGGATATAGGTCTCAAAATAGTCAACCCCCTCTGGTTGACTATAGCCCTTCACCACTAAATGGGTTTTGTATCTGGCTACAACATGTGTGAAAATCTTTGAGAGCTCGATCTCTCATTTCATGGTATCAGAGCCAATGGTGTCCTCCTCATCAGTGAACTCAGAATCGCTTGCTCCCAACCAAGCCATTTAATGGAATGATTTTTTGAGTTTAGTTTCTATCAAGCTCGATCACAATAATTATTTATTGTGGAAGTCACAGATTAAATCTGTTGTGTACTCTCAAAACTTGATAAAGTATGTTGATGGGACATCTCAGGCCCCAACTCATGTCATCATTCATCGTAAACTCAAAATCCAGAGTATGTTGTTTGGAAAAAGGCGGATCAGCTCGCCCTAAGTTGGATCAAGGCAGCGGTATGTGAATTCATCCTCTCTAAGATTATTCACATACCAATGACTCGAGAATGGGTTGCATTAGAGCAGTCATAGACATCTCATTCTAATTTAATAATCTTACAACTCAAGAGAGAGTTGTAAAATATCAAAAAGGGTGAGAAATCAACGGTTGATTATCTGAGTGAAGTTAAATTTATAGCGGATTCATTAAGTGTGGTAGATGAATAGGTCTTTGATGATGATCTCATTAGTTTTACTCTCAATGGACTATCCTTATGAGAGCTTTATGACTCATCTTCCAATTTTCTTTGATATGTAAGAAATGTTAGTGAATCAAGAAAAGAAACCACAACTCTTAGCCCCTAAGCCTTCAAGCAATGATCAAAATTCCACCACAGCTTTCTTTAGCCAAAGAGGAAGAAGTCACAAAAACTTTTACCATGGTTGTGGACGTGGCCAAAATAAAAACTATGGACATGGAAATCGAAACTACTATCATAATGAAGGAGGCCAGCAAGATAAATCCAATGTTGAAAATCGTGGTGATTTTCAAGTCACTTGTCAATTCTATTGTAAAGCGCTCCTCTTCTCAAGTTTGGTATGCTAGGCTTGGCCATCTGGGTCATAGGATTTTTTCTTTTAAAGCAAATAAACTATTTGAATTATTTTGACATTGATGATGGTAGTTTATGATCTGCATGCATGATTGGTAAAATGCATAAGATTCTTTTTAATAAAGTTTATCATTCTTCTAATACTCCATTAGATATCATTATGATCTCTGGGGATCGGCTCCCGTGACCTCAAGAGAAGGGTACAAATATTATTTTTTGATAGTGGATAATTTTTCAATGCTTTCTTGGTTGTTTCTTTTGGTAAAGAAATCAGATAACTTTGAGTGTTTCAAAAAATTTAAAATCATAGTTAAAAACCAAGTGGGACGTCCTATTAAAATATTCCATAGTGATGGAGGAGGTGAATTTGTCAATAAAGATTTTGATAATTTTTTTAATCACTATAGAATAAAGAGATGGATAACCTATCCTCACACCATAACAAAATCAATTTGTGGAAAGAAAACATACACATGTCACTGAAAGTGGGCTATGTATGCTATTTTACGCTTCTTTAGAATCTAATTTTTGAGTAGATGCTTTTCAGTATGTTGTACACGTGATGAACCGCTTACCCAATCTTAATACAGACACAAAAACTCCATATAAACTGTTAATTGGAAAAAACCCAGCTATGATCAAATAAAAGTTTTTGGCAGCACCTATTATCCTTATCTTGTTCCATACAATAATTTGAAGTTGAATCCTAAGTCCAAGGCATGCATATTTATTGGTGTCAGTTCATCTTACCCTGCTTTTAAATAAACATATATTTCTCGACATGTGCTATTTGATGAGACCAAGTTTTTGTTCACGGGAACTCGGGATCCGATCACTACTGAAGAGGTGTCGAAGTAGCTGAGAAAGGAAACCTCTCCCTTGTCCGTTATCAGTTTGACGTCTCAACCCATGTTTGCTGCCATTATTGATCCTCAAAGTTAATTTAGTCATGATAGCCAATCGGTCATTCTTCAACCTTGCCATCCATTACCGACTTAGTCCTTGATGTCAAACCAATATCAAGATTCTCTTGATCGGTCCGTTGAATCCTCTTGTGACCATGACAATGATGAGGATCACACTTGTGATGGTGGTGGTAACGGAGACAATGTTGTTGAACATGAAGTCATAAATGATGATCATGATACTCACAGTTCTAGTGATGCTCATGTTGAACAACTTGTCCAACCTGTCCAAGGTCGTACTCAATCGATGGTAACTAGATATCAAGATCGATCGTTGAAAGTTAAGAAAGTTGATTCATCACCTTATTTTTTTGGTCTTTGTCTCCTTAGCCAATGACTCAAGAAGAAAAACCTGTTGTTTTTTATCAAGCCTTCAAGGAGAAAAAGTGGTGTTTGGCCATGAAGAAGGAATATGATGCCCTTCTTAGAAATAACACTAGGTCCCTGGTTCTGCCTGAGAAAACATTCAATATACTCGGATGCAAATGAGTTTACAAAAACAAGAAACATGCAAACGATGCTATCAAAAAATGTTCACATGAAACATACACAAGACTATCCATTTTTACGTGTTTCGATAACATCCTACATCCACAGTTTCTCCTTCACTCATTCGACTATTAATGTGAGTGGGAGGTTCCTTTAAAAGATGAATCTCTTAATTACAAAGTAAGAGAGATCTCTTATCAGAATCAGATCTCCTTAAACCAAGGGACTTATTTTGGAAACAAGATTTACATTTTAGACTTTCCTTTGAAAGAAGAAATTTATTTTTACAAAACCCCTCTGCACGCTTATCCTTCTGCTCCTGGTTGCTTCCATTTACACGATCTAGCCTAAAGACCAACTCTTTCCTAAGGAGTCTTGGACCAATCAGTTTCTTGACTGAATCAATATGCGGATCTGGATAGTGTGGATTTGGACCTTCTTCTCAACATATTTTTCAGCTACAACAACCTCTTCTCTAAAACATTTTTTATCCAATTATATTGATCATCAATATGTTTTGCTCTAGAATGCTAAGTTGAATTCTTTGGCAAGTGTATATCACTCTAACTATCACTATGCATCTGACTTGGACCTATATCATGTAAAAACTTCTTCATCCACATATTTTTGCACAAACAAGGGCTCCACATGTTTGTTAGGAGTTGTTAGTGCATGTCACCATGTGTAATTGGTGTGGGTCTGCCTAACTCCAGCTTGCTTTAAAAAAAACATCTTTTTCAGGCTTCTATCACAACAATGTACACAACTTTCATTGCAAACAATGCAACACTTTTGTAATCTCAACTGCCATGACATAATTTTCCTACAAAAGTAAAAACATAACCAAAAACAGACTTCATGCAATCCATATCTTCTGCCATATTTGCATATGTAAATCTCACTATCTTTGACTTGGAGCTTCTAAAACACAAACAATAATTTGAAGTGCCCCTTAGATATTTAAGAATCCACTTCACTACAGTCCAATGCTCTTTACCTAGATTAGACAAATATCATGTCACCACACCAACCACATAAGCCAAATTCAGGTGTGTATACATACCATAACATACATTAGGCTTCCTACTACTGAGGCATATGAAACGTGCTTCATGTTAATGGTTGCTTAAACAACATGCTTAACCTCGATTATTGATCTGTGGAACCATGCAAGCACAAGACTACATATATGATAGGGAGTTTCTAGCTTTTGCAGTTGGTGGTGTTTGAGGAATGCTTTGAGAGGTGGTATTCATAGAAGGGTGTGTAGCAGGAATCATCATTGTTAAAATTGATTAACTAAGTCAATTGTCGTCCTCAAAACATGACAAAATTGGTTTGAATCTAATTGGGTCATTTTTTTATTTGGACCATTTTAAAGACTAAGGTCATGTTTGGATGATGAGGCAAAACCAGTTATAATGTGTTTGGATGAAAAAAAACTTGCATTTCAAGTTTTTGGTTCCAAAAAATAAGAAAAAAGAAAATTGGATAAGAAAAGGCCAATCATTGTTAACATTGTTGGCTGGACCAGGGTCAGCCGGCTAAGGCAACACCGGCCTGGCCATTTTTTGATCGATGGCTGGTCAGAAAATGGCAAGCCATATAAAGAAAAGAAATGTTGACCGGTCAAAAAATGGCTAGCCGACCATTTTTTTAAAGAAAACATTAAAAAAAAGGTTTTAGCTAATTTTCAGTCAACTACTAGCTGAAAATAGCCGATCATCCTCTTTTTTTTTTAGAAAATGAATAAAAAACCTAACATTTTTCTGCCATTTTTTTGGTCGATCATCAGGAGGAAATGATCGAGCTGGTACCAGTCGACAATGGCAGTACCAGTTCAGACATTTTCTGGCCAATGGCCAACCGAAAATGGTTAGACTCATAATATGGTGGGGGTGACTTACTAGGGAAGAAGGGGGGAAGGGGTTGCCCCTCCCCCCCCCCTAATAAACCAAGTTGTTAAAATAGGGTGTAATTGTTTTACAAATTGGGTTGAAATCCTAGTTTTACCCCAAACCAAGTTGGCCCAAAACCTAGTTTGGTGTCATCCAAATAACCACCAAATCAGGTTTTGTGGCATAAACCTAGTTTGACCAAAACCACATTTTTTGCCCCAAACCAAGTCAGCCCAAAACCTAGTTTGGTGGCATCAAAATTATCACCAAACCAGGTTTTGTTATGTAAACTTGGTTTGACCAAAACCAGATTTTAAACCTGATTTTGGGTGTCATTCAAATGGTACCAAATTTTTAAGAAAAAAATTATTTAAAGGCCAACCTTTTGCCCTTTATTTCAAATATGGGCTACATGTTTCTAAAATTTTAATTGGGTCAGTCTTTTCTTAAAAATTGACATACTAAATCATAGGTCAAATTACAACAGTGACCTTTATCATTAAGAGTTTAAATGAGGATGAACGAGTATGTTTTGAAATTTTTAAAGGACAATACAATAAACAAAAAAGGGGTCATGTTTTCCATGGATGTTGACTTAGGGTCTCTATTTGACTATTTTCAAAAAAAAATTGGCCTATGTTTGGAATTTTATAAACATGAAGTCTATATTTAGACTTAGGGGAAAAAGGTTAGCCCCTAAATGAAATTTTGTGATATTTTCAAAAGATCCAATTTTCTTGAGATCTTGTATATGTGTATGTTTATTTTTTTTTATAGTTTCAATAATGAGTTAAAATTGCATTAAAAACATGATATTTTTCATATATGTTTTTTTTTAAGGCAAGTTGGGGTTAGGCGGACTCCTACCAGAAGAATAGCCATCCCATGTGGTAGAGGGATTTGATCCTGGGCCTTCAGACACAGGACCCCACTTACCACATGGGATACCCAAAGGGGTTTGGCATAGTGGGATGGGGCCTAGGCCGCCTAGGCAGGCAGTGTAGGTTCAAATCCCATGGGCATCACTCCTTGCACAAGTCAAAGCCCACAGAATTTTACGTTGCCAAGACATCGACCATAAGTACGGCAGGCAGAGCCTGCACGGCTAGGTCTCTAATCTTGTGAGAAGTTTCTCCATGTAAATATAAAAAAAATATGTGTTCTTCTTTTTCAAATATCACACAAAATATCAGCTACCGAAAGTCATGTTAAAATCATGGTATTTTCGAAGTATCATCAATATTTGTTACATAGATTAGGATAGAAGGGAAACACAATCTTGGAATTTTTCATGCTAGTTTTCCCACTTATTGCTATTAATTAATTTTAAGAGTTGGAAATATCATGATATTTTTTGGGCATGTACCAGAAAATTGTTGCATTCGAACTCATTAAAAAGATATCTATATTTTTTTCATGTTATTTATTATTATTAACAGTTTTTTGTATTTTATCTTTACTGCTATTTTTCTTAAGATTTTACCAAAAACCAAAAGGTTCTAATTTATCATGAACTATTCTTTTGTGACAAAACCTCGTTATAAAGATTTGTGGCATCCATTTGTAGTGTTTGTCTGGATTAACGTCAGACCAACTGGATTTTTTGGTAGAGTTTGAAGTAGAGTTGCCAGAAGCTTCTTAGATAGGTGGAAAGCTCGCTTCCCGAAAACTTGCTTCAAAAACACGATACTTCTCACTTTCAAAACTTGATGAGAACCTCGGTTTTCACATGCTTCTCTTATGATTTTCACATGTTTCGTCTATTCTTCTTATATGTTCTCTTACTTAACTTTTCTTGTTTTTTATGTGTTTTTGCTCACTCTTCTCACTCCCTTCTATGTGCTTTCTCTAAATTGGTAGTCATCATTTTTAGATTTTGTTAAAAAATCATTTTTTTACACTAAAAAAAAAATTTTACACTAAAAAATAAATTTTTTACACTAAAAAAACTTGAAATTTAATAGTTGTCACTTTTATTTTAGTTTTTATTTGTGTTTCATTTTGATTTTCATTCAATTCTTATATATTTTTATTTTTTGCTTCCCGCTTCCTATATATTTTAAAATGCACCGCTTCTCGCTTTCCCTTCTCGTATCATCATTTCTCACTTTTGCTCCTTAATCTGGCAACCTTGGTTTGAAGCAAACTTAAAAATATATACATGTACAGAAAGAGTTTCTTTCAAATTGTAAATCTTGAAGATGAACTCATTTATTTATTTGCTTATTTGTTGGATATCATAAAATGCAAATTATCTTGATGTAAAGTATCCATAGTAGTCTTTCCATTTCCATTTGAATTAAATACTCTTATTTGCGTGCTTTTTTTGTGGTCAGTCTGTGGGTGAACAAGGGACTTCACTAGGGAAGCAAAAAAGGTCATTGCCTGACCCAGTTATAATCGAGCTCGGGTTGAGCCTTTTAGGCTCGACCAATTTAACAGTCAGGGCCTGTCGAGCCCTCAGTTATGATAGTACAACCTAATTGACAGGTGTGCGGGTCTGACTCGACTTCGGTCATGTAATACATAGAATCAAATTTTGGGTCATGTCCTGATGAGAAGGTGCAAGATTAGGTGCAATCACATTTCACAAGAGAAATATGGTGTCCTGCCTAGTTACAAGTAGGGGTTCCAATGGGTCGAGTTTGGTTAGGACCCCGGTGAAACCAAACTTGGCCCCGATTTCTGGGTATGATATTGGATCCAGATTCAGGTTTAACATACTAAGTAGGTACAAAACACCCTGAGATCATACTCATTGAATCATAAACCTTCAGTGACCACGAACCAGAATTGGATAAATTACCATGCTAGATGCTTAACACATTTAAGCCAACTCATTGCAAAAGTTATGTGTCATTGTTCTTAACACTATGCAAGAAATTGATATATTCACAATGGCTAACTTTACTAACATTGATTATTTTTTGTTATGAAAGAGAGAAGATCAAATGTTGTAAATAAAAGATTCTTAAAAAGAAAATGGTATGATATTTGGTATTTAGATGTGCATCACCTGATCAATACAAAATTAGTAACCTTATTAGACTAGCTTACATGATACCAAGGTTGCAAAATGAAAGAAATGTACCTTGTCTGAATTACAGGATACATGTAGTCTGCCACAACTTGTTTGAATTACAAGCAGTCTTCCATAAGTGAAGTTCAAAAAGACAACCTTGATTTTCCTATAAAAGATCCATCACACTCACAGGAGAAATTTGGTAGACCTGTTGCTTTTTTGAGTCATAGCAGTAGCAAAAATAGACATGAACACATAGTAGTAAGACCACTAAGGTCGGATCAAAACCTATCTGCATCCTGATTGTCTATGGCTTCATAACTAATCACAGATCGGTTACAGATAGATATGATGCATATTCCTTTAAAAAACAGTGATAATGATATTCATTAGGCCTCACTAAGCCATCAAGTTGAGAAGTATCATATATGCTACAAGAAAAAGGATCTATGTTGGTTTTCATTAAGAGAAACACCAATTGTATGTTTGTAAACACTTCAAATTTTTCAAAGTTTTAAAATTTCCCTTTTTACCCATAAGACTAGCCTTCTGAGTCATTCAGAAGGACAATTGAGTCAATTTCTAATCATTTCTCGGATTCACTTCCTTGTTGAAGATTTGAAATCCAATTTCAGTTTTTATACTTGACCCAATCCCAGATCCAGATCGCACATCCAAATCCAATTTCGAGCCCGGATCTTCTATTTTCAATCCAAATCTAAAAATCCAAAATCAACTTTCTGTATGACTCAAGTATTTTCATTCAGATCCAATCTTTATTTGGATCCATTTTTCTCATTTTTTCTCAAGTTCGAGATCCAAACTCGATATTTATTCAAAATCTCGGTTCTAGATTCGTTTTTAAAATTCAAAGTTAATTCTTCTATTTCAAAAGCTCTCCTTTACGAAATCCTCAAACTTCAAATTCAATACTTTGCAAAATCTTTCAAAACTCCATTTTGGATCTCGTCTCCTGAGCTACTTGCATTTTAGATTTTCTTTCAAAAAATAAAAATAAAGTGGTTTTAGGTCAAATAAAAAAGGAGGTTTTGAAAATTTTTGCAACTAAAGCCTTCTTTTTAAAAAAATTCAAAAATCTAGAAGAGGCATTTTTTAAAGTTTTGTAATCGTCATCTCCTTTATAAACACACGTAAAGGAGAGGGCAGGGGCATCGAGTTTTATTTCGGAGGGTCATCTTCCAGTAGAAAAGAGCAAGCTCTTTCTCTTCTCCCTCTTTCCTTTTTTTCTTTCTTCCTCCTTCCTTTCTTCTTCCAATTTTTGTTTTTTTTCTCCTCTCCTTCTTCTTTTCTTCTTTCCTCTCTCTATCATCAAAAGCGCTGGAACTGCCCAATGAAGAACATCGAACAAACCGGTCTGCGGATATCCATTCCACTTCAGCTAGTCTGGTAAGATGCTCTCTCCCTTCATCTTTTCGTTTTATGAATTAGATCAATTTGTATGCTCAAGTATTTCATTAGAATCGTTTGATTGATCCACTCTTTTGCTAGGATTATTTAGCATTTGTTTATTTTGTTTTTCTTTCTTTTACAACATTTTCTGTTTGCTTTGTTTCTCTTGTTCATTGAAATCTTGTTCAATAATATTGATTTGCATCATATCATACTCATCAACATTCATCCACTATGCATTTTGTTTTTATTTACCTTTGAGAAGCGTTTCCATCGATTCATATTGCATCTGCACTTGCCGATATCATTTGACTAACATCAGATCTGCAAGCTCTCTAGCTTTGGATCTGTGTCAAAATCTCATTCCATCAGCAGTATTCATCTGTATTTGATTCCATTCCTTCTCCAATTACATCTTGGTTTATCACATTCAGTTGCATATCATTATATCGTTCATTTTAGCATATTCCCTTTGGTCGCGTCATTGCTTTCTCTATATATTTTAATTCTTCATTTTTTCATCTCACTCATTCGTCATCGCACTTCACCCATTCTCAGCGGCATCAAAAAATAGCTTGCATCAATCTGGTCTTGAACTTATCTGCATCCATCTATAACATATCCCCTTCGCACCATCTTGTCTGCTACCTGATTATCACTGCATCATCAGTTGTATTCATAGCATCGGCATCATCTGATCTAGTAGCATATGAGCATCTATTGAGTTTTACTTTTTCTGATTCAGCAATATGTCTGCATCGGCATTACATTTTACTTTCTAGCATTCACTGTATCATTCTTTGTGGCATTTTGTTACAAAAGCATTCTCCTGTGCATTGCATTTTCTTCATTCCTTAATCGTTGCATCGATTTCTTGATTCAGCACAGTAATTGCATTGGTATTCCATAAGTTGTTTTGATTTCTTGTTCTATGCATCAAATTCAATCCGCATCTTCTGCAAAAATTTTATTTCACCATCTGCACCGCCCGTTCGAGTTGATCATTTTGCATCACCTATGCAATTGGACTCGATTCAATCCAGGAATTGCTGAGCATCGGCATTTCACAGTTTTTTTTGCATTTTCCATGAAGCATACCTCTTCTGTATCATGAATGCTTCTTTGGACTTGCTTGTAAAAGCTTAAATCAGTGTTTATTGCCGATCTGGAATTCGGTTCTGCATTTGTTATGAAGTATGCCTATGTTGTACCGCAAAGGCCTCTCTGGATTTACTTGTAAAAGTTTAAGTCATCATCCACTGTTGATTTGAAGTTGGATTCACATATGATTCATTGTGAAATCCTCTGGTTTCATTGTGAAATCCTTTTATGCATTTGATCCTATCATAAAACTCTTTTTTGTATTTGATTTTACTGTGAAAATCTGAGTTACATTTGCTGTAAAGAAAACTTGTTATAATTTACCGTGAAGATGCTTTATTTTTCTGTAAAAGCAAGTTGGTGTTTGTCATGAGATCTGCTCACAATTGATCCATTCAATGAATTTCATGGCATCTCAATTTCGCATCATTTTATTCTCACAACCTCTATTTCACAGCATCATATGCTTCACATTATCTTCATCGTTACTTCATTTTATTCATTACTTTTCTGTTTCATTTGCATTGCATTTTCTTTGCATCTGGTCGGCATTGCGTTTCACTCAACACTTTCATCTGATTCTCATTTTGTTTCATTTTATTTCACTTTATTTCACTTCATATATTGTTTATCACTTGCAATACTTGTGCATTCATTACAACTATGTTCATATGCATATGCATTCCAGCATATGCTGTGAATCACATTTGAAATGTATTCCAGCATATGTTGTGAATCTCATTTCATCCTTCGTTACATAGCTTTATTAAGTTCAAATTCCACTCTTTTGAGTTGGAAATACTTAATTTGCTGGATGAGATATTCTTCTTGCACATTCTACTGTGGCATTAGCTCCTCTATGAACAAGAGATATGAGGATTATTGTCTTTACTGTGGCATTCACTTGGCTGGATCAGTTTATGAAATGAAAGGTTATCTTGAATGGACAAAAAAGAAAGGACTATGGGGTCCTGATAATAAGAAAGCATCTCCTTCCCCCTAGAGGGTTGTCCTGAAAGCTCTTATTCAAGTTGTTACATACATAGGATTTTACTTGCGTCTGGTACCTTATTTCTCACTGTCCCAGTTTTCTGAGCTTATGTACCAAGAATGAGGATTGTGGAAATGGTTGGGTCACCAATGCATGTGTGGGTTTATAGCTCATTGGAAACATGATTTCATATGATCCATTTCAGAGGCATCCATCATAATTTGTGGTCTCGAATTCAGTGGCTAGACAGATACTTTCCCTCCTAGACCACGATGGGATCGAGCAAGAAATGTTGATATTATTGGGGTAGAGTTGACCAAGAGTGCAGTGAAGCTGTCTCTTATATGGAACATTCAAGTTAGCACATGGTTGTGCTACTATGTTTATGAAAGACTCATCCAAAAAGGGATGAAATCAAGCTTCGCGTAGTTGCTGGCGACATAGACAATTAGTGTTGTTTAGCATAAATATTTCCATTTTAGTGTAACTATAGCCTTGCATTTTAGCACATACATTGCATTTTATCTAGACATATGCATCTCATCTTAGCCTTGCATTTTAGCACATGCATATGCATTTCACCTATGCATATGCGTTGCATCTTATCTTAGCATATGCATATGCATTTCACCTATACATATGCATTGCATCTTAGCATAGGCATATGCACTTCCTCTTAGCATATGCATTGCATCTTAGCATAAGCATATACATATTTTCTTAACATATGCATCACATCTTAGCATATGCATATGCATTTCACCTATGCATTGCATCTTAGTATAAGCATATGCATTGCATCTTATTATAGGCATTACACCTTAGCAAATGTGTATGCATTTCATCTTAGTATATATATGCATGACATTTTAAGCATATGCATACGTATTTCATTTTAGCATGAGCATAGGCATTTCATTCTCAGCATGAGTTTATGCATTTCATTCCCAGCATACTATATATACATATGCGTTTTAATCCTATGCATCATGTATGTCATCTATGTTATATTTCTTTCCCTTTACTCTGTAATCTCGTTTGTTATATTCAATCTTTTATTTTTGGTCATTTAGTAGTTCTTAAATCATAATTTTCATAGTTTTTATCCCCTTCCAATCTTTCATTTTTTTTTCGTTCCTCAACTGCTTTGTGTTATTTTGTGTTTTGCAGAAAAGCGAGGAAGACAGTGGTTTCTTTTAGATTAGGAAATTTCAGTATTCAATTTAAATTTAAGATTGTAATACTTTCATTTAATAAGAATTTTTACTTTCTGTCTAGCTTAGAATGGATGAGCATGTAGTTGCATTTTAAATTCTCGTAATTAATTGAGGCATTTTATTTATATTTTTTTTCAAAAAGGATACGATAGGAAAACACGAATGGCACGTGCACCCTTTAAAACTAAGTAAAGTTTGTATTTATGGCCATAGTCAGAATATGAATAATACTTAGAATTATTATTCTTTATTAAAATATAATTTATTTTCAAAAATCATTATATTTTTAAATATTTTTTTATTAGAATCTAAAATAAAGGTTAAATCAAAGTATATTCATGGTCATAGTCACAAATATACGAAAGTTTAATCTTTCTTTACTTCTATAAAGGCACAAAATTTATTTTAATCTTTCTTGAAATTTAAATAAAGATTAAATTAAAATATGTTTGTGACCGTAGTCATAAATATATTAAGATGTAATCTTGTTTCAATTCTATTAAAGAATGAAATTTGCTTTTTGTTCCAATTTAAAAATAAATTCTTTTAAATACATTCATCATTTAAGATAGAATTGCATCATTATTTGCCATCTTTTTCAAATTATTTCAAGTTGTTTTCAAAATTCCAAGTGATTTTCAAAATAAATTTTCAAAAATAATTTTCATTTCTAAATTCAAAGTCATTTTCGATTTCCATTTACAAATTCAAATTTATCTTTTTATTTCATTTTTCAATTTCATTTTCAATTTCATTCAATTTTAAATTTTATTTTAAATTCCAATTTTTTATTTTTATTTCTAAACTTAATGTTTTTTTGAATTTCATATTTTAACTTGGAATTTCATTTCAATTTCAAATATTAAGTTCAAATTCTTTACTTCTTCTCAAAACTCCCAATTCAGAATTCTATTTTCACTTCAAGTTCAATTTCAAAAATTCTGAATTTTATTCCAATTCTCCATTTAATTCTAAACCAAATTCTGAAATTTACTTTAAATTTCCAATTCAATTTCTAAATTCAATTCTGATTATAAACTTCAATTCAAAATTCAAAATCAATTCAAAATCAATTCAAAATTTCAATTTCAAATTATGATTTCCATTTCAAAAAATCCGATTCCAAGTTCCATTTCAGAAACAAACTCAATTTTCAAATTCAAATTTATCAATTTCAAAATCTAAATTCAAACTTTTATTTTTCAATTTTACTCTCTTCCACTTCCATTTTCGATTTCAAATCTCGTTTTCAATTCAAATTTCAAAATCCAAATTTTAAAACTCTTAATCTCAAAATTCTATTTCAACTTTTGATTTCAGTTGCAATTTCAACTTTTTCTACAAAATCTCAAATTCCTAATTTCATTTTTTAAATCTCAAATTCACTTCAATTCCAAATTCAAAATTTAGATTCAAAGTTCAATTTTCTGAATTAAAATTTCTAAACCACTCCCTGAAGGGTATTTTCAAATTCATTTCAAAATCACTTGGAAAATCTAAATTTTTGAAAAAATTCTGAAAGCATACATCATAACACAAGCGTGATTTTTTGTGCATTTAGGCCGTAAGATAATTACTTAAGCAAATTTAGGCAAAGCAAAGGCATAAGTTTGATCCTTGGTTCGATTACCCCTGGTAAAGGTGCTAGGAACGGTTGAATCGCGTACCAACAAGCAAATCCTATCTCCCCATTTTGCCATAAATTTTAAAACAAGAGCGAGTAATTTCAAATTCTTTTTTTCAAAAGGTCAAGCGAGACCTTGCAAAGAGTTTCCTTCTCTTTTTCCCCTCAAAAGGAAAAAGAAAGGGAAAATTTTTGCAACGATCACAATGTTATAGTTGTTTTCATTAAACAACATATTTAGTATCAAACTAAAATGGGTTACTACCTAAAAAACAAAATTGATGGCTGTTTTTGCTAAAATAGCATATATCTAATGCATAAACAACTAAGAGTTCCTCGTTCACCATCAAAACACACAGAATATTAGATGTAATGTAGACAAATAACGAACAATAAAAGCCATTAACTAAGCAACGTGTTTGTGATGACCTAGAATGCCCGGTTCCTCTCGTCAATATGCTCCACCATGATGACCAGAGATGATCAGAAGAGAGAAAAATGATCAGGGGGTTGAAGAGAAGAGAGAGAGAAAGAGACAAGGATCGGGGGGAAAGCACAACAAAGGGAGGGAGAGAGAGGGGGGGGGAGTGAAACTCGCCAAACAAAGAGAGAGAGAGAGAGAGAGAGAGAGAGATCATGGAGTGAAACTCTCCCAACAAAGAGAGAGAGAGAGAGAGAGAGAGAGAGATTAGGGTCGGCAAAAACTCACCTAGCAGAGAGAAAGAGATATTAGGGGAGCAAAACTTGCCCAACATAGAGAGAGATTAGGAGGGGGGGACTGGCCTAGTAGAGAGAAAGAGAGATTTGGGGGCGAAACTCGCCTAGCAGAGAGAGAGAGAGAGGGCACGAAATGAAAAAGGTGAGGGAAGGCGAAAAATGAAAGTGGGTACTTCAACTGTTGTTCACTAGATGTTTTGCCTGCCACAATAAGTCTCGACAATGGGAGAGGATGCAGAGGCAGTCGCAACTGCCATTGTAGATAGCCAAAAAATGAGGGAGGATTCAACGACAGTCACAACTGACGCCATAGGTCACAAAAAAAAAGGAGCAGAAGCCGAAAATGGGGGAGGATTCAACGACACTTAAAAGCTTTGCGATAGATAAAAATGCATATTTGGCACAATTTTCACCTGACGCTACAGGTCATCAACAGTGGCTTCTGCCAAACTACCATAGGCCATCAAAATGAAATGAGGGGACGAGAAGAGGGGCAAAAAAAATAACCCTACATACATCGGAGGTTTAAACTGTCGCTGTAGGTATAAACACCCAACAACGACAATTTCTTCTCTTTGCCTAAGAAGATACAGTAGAAGAAGTCCAAACTGCCATTATAGATCGCCCAAATAAGGAGCGTGAAGCAAAAAATGGGAGCGGGGTGAGAAAATAACCTACCTTCAGCAGCAGTTGGAACTGCTGCTATATGTATACACACCTAACAATGGCAATTCTTCAATTTTACCCTCTATTTGAATGGTCGTTGTTGGTTAGATTTGTTGTAGTGTTCTCTGTCTGAAGAAGAAAAAAACTGAGTGCAAGGTCCATCTCAATAATGTTGAGATGGATGGTTATCGGCAGCTGAGATGTAGCGCCACTGCACAAAAAATGACCTCAATTGGGTAAAGTTTCATCCAATAAGTAGGTTTAGCACTCAGTTTTTATAGTGTTTATTGTGTTACGATAAAGAAGCTACACGACACTTCAAGTACAAGACTTTGATGATTAACAAGTGGAATAACTGAATTTCAGTTAAGGCAATAAAGCAAGATGACAAGAATTGAAGAATTCATTGAAGAATCTTTGAAGACAAGTGTGCAAATATAAATCTCTTTAAAAGTCTTAGATTCTTGTAAGTGCCTTCATTTGATTGCATATCTCACTTGCATTTCACCTAAAAAGACTTAGGAAAAACTTTTCGAAAAGAACCCTTAACAAAAATCATTTTAGAAAGCTCTTTATTCACATTTTCAGATTTATCAGTCGACCAATGGACTCATCAGTCGACTAACTTTTTTATGCTAGTTTTTCAAAGAAAAATGTCAACTTTCTGATTAGTCGACTAATCGACTCTTAGTCGACTAATCGACTCTTAGTCGACCGACAGAATGCTCGATTTTTTAAAAATTTAGCAGAGCCGACTGAAAGTTTTTTCAGTCTACTGATGATTTTCATTAGTCGACTAGCTTTTTTTTAGTCGACTAAGTTTCAAAAACCAAAATTTAAATTTATTAGGCTAGACACAGTAGTCGACTGACTTTAACTGTCAGTCTGCTAATATTTGATTTCAGTCGACTAATATAGTCATTTTCTAAAACTTTTTAAAGGTGCATCTTTTCAATTTTTCAAATGATTTGACCATTCAAAACTGACTGTTTTGACACCCTTTCGTACCTCCAACATATGAAATTTCTCAGCTATAAATAAGAGTGTGATCTACACTCAAAACAATCAAATTGAATCAAATTACATTGATTTGAAAGATCAAATTCTGTTTTTTCACTCTTATTCATTCAAGTATTTGTTTTCTCACTCACTGGGTATTTTCACTCTGATTTTTTACTCCAATTCCTTTTGTGAGTTAGTGAAATTATGAGTTGAGTATTTCAGCAACCTTAGCAGTTTATTCCACTCCATTTGCATTCATAAGAAAGGCTTGTAGGTTGATTGTAAGTTGGTTATTTTAATTTTTCTATAAAAGGACATAGTCTCATTGGTTTAAAGGAGCAGTTTGCTTTCAGCGGGGTTGTTGCTGAAAATGGGACCGGTTTTGGTTAGTTTGATCTTGTGGTGATACAAGTATAATAGTAGAAATCTCAAACGAGTTTTGCATGGGGACTGGATGTAGGTCTTGAAGAACAAACTAGGATAAAAAAAATTTGTTATTTGTGTGTGATTGCTTTGTAGTATTCAAATTTCAAAGATGAAGATTAAAAGCACTATTCACTCCCTCTAGTGCTCGTTGCATCGATCCTACAACACTTTCATTTGGTATCAAAGCAAGGTTTGCTATCTTTTGATCTTACCATTATCTAGCATGGCAACAACATCATCTTCTCAACACAAAAAGGATGCTCCTCAGTTCATCCTCCTCTCTTTGATGGAATAAACTATGACTATTAGAAAGTAAGAATGACAATATTCCTACAATCCATGGATCTTGAAATTTAGAGAGTCGTTTTAGAAAAGTACCAAACACCATCAACTGATTTTAGCCTATAGACCGATGAAGCAAAGAAGATTGCATCACTCAACGCCAAAGCTATGAATGTTCTATATTGTGCCATTGACAAAGTAGAGTTCAATCGTATCTCTCAATGTTTTACTGTAAATAAAATTTGGCATATCCTTCTCATGACTCATGAAGGTACATCAAAGGTAAAGGAATCCAAAATTGCCTCTTTAGTTCATAAATTTGAGTTATTTAAAATGAACTAAAATGAGTCAATTTCTGACATGATAACTAGAATAATCGATATTACTAATACTTTCAAATCCCTTGGGAAAGAATATTCGCAAGTAGATTTAGTTAGAAAAGTCTTGAGGTGTTTAACTCCTAAATAAAAGAGAAAGACCACAACAATAGAGAAAGCCAATGATTTAAACACCATTTCTCATGAAGATTTAGTTGGTAATTTGATGGCATATGAAGTTCAACTTCAAGATAGACAAGAAGAAATCTCTTGAATTCAAAGTCACTTCAAACTCTTAAGATTCATATAAAGATGAAGATATTGCTCTTATCATTAGGCAATTCAAAATATTCATAAAAAATAAGAGATTCCAAAGAAAGGTGAAGAAAATTGAACCATTAAATCCTGATGGAGTTCAGTGTTTCAACTGCAAAAAAACTGGACATATCCAAAGAGATTGTTCTCTTCTCAAAATCAAGCCTAAGGACCAATTCAAGAAGAAAAAGGCATTTCAATCAAGTTGGGATGAAAGTGACTCTTCTTCCAATGAAGAATCAAAGAAAGAAGTTGCCAACATGTGCTTTGTAGGACAAGAAGACTCGGTAAGTCAATTTGATTATGATGACTTATTAAAAGCTTTTAATGATTTATATGCTAAATTTAAGAGTCTAAGTTCTAAAAATAAAAAAATTGACTCTTGATTCTAAGAACAATTTATTACTTCAAGAGATGGAAGATCTCAAGAAGAAAAACTTATCTCAAGCATCTGTAACGCCCCAAAATCTCAACTTGAAAAAAAAAATCCTTATATTTTTAGAGTATTTTTTTTTTGAAATATTGCGCAAAGCGGAAAAACCATAAGAGAAAATAGTTAGAAATTCTGAGCGGGTTACAGTAGAAACAACACATTTCAATTGTTTTACAAAATGAGAGAAAAAGATGTATATTTTATTTCTTTACAAAATGTCTCTCAAAATATGGGACATTCTCCAAATAACTGTCAGAATTGCGAGAAGTTTTAGAAGTGTGGGATCCAATCCTCGTAGTATATCGATCACCATCGCACCACTAGAAGTCATCACCTGTATCTCCATAAAGTGGGGTTAGACCACTTGCGAGGTGGTGAGATAAACCATTCACAACATACCATTTTTAAGGAAAACATGAATCAAAATAACAACTAATGACATGGCTCAAAAACTACGAAAGCATGACTATGAGTATCATGATGAGACAATCAAAAACATGCAATCAAGGTAAGAAAACTATAAGCATGTGAAACCATGATACACACTAAGCATGTAGCACATGTAACTAAGCATTTCTAATATAACAAAACAAGTGCAACTAGCAAGTTAGAGTCACTATGTGATAGTTTTCTGATTATGTTCTTTCTTACTTACTCCTTCGAGTATGCGAAGGAAACTCGCATAAGTAACAGATTTCAAACTACACTCTTCAAGGCGAACCAGTTTGTGAAATGGGCGATTGGGCAGTGAGACTTATAGCAACATTCCCTCATTCTGAAGTACTTAGGCTCATCTGGCCTTGTGTTCCCCGCAGGGCAACACGAACAACATACATGATCTAGCCCGCCCATTCATGTGCTCTAATACAACAAAATAATGAAAAGCCTTTCGCCAGTGAAGGCGACATAACACCATTTAAACATTCAATAGGGTATGCTACAAAGCACTACATGCGCTCATTCAGAGACAAGGGCACATTGCCCAACACAACTTCTTGGAGTTCACAAAGACAATTCAGAAATGTGTAGCTACCCTAACATGGTGTTCTTTGTCCCATACATCGGGACACATCGAGTGCACGTAGGGCAATATACATTCGTGTAGTGTGAAATGTACATGAGTTGAGTTCTAAAATAGCATGTTTGAAAAATACTATCATTTATTTCTACACTTGAGGAGGAGCATGTTTCTTTGAGCCATAGTGTGATCATGTGCATATAGTGCTCTAATGCCATAAAACAAACTCCAATCCATTCGGCACACATACGAGAAGAATATCTTGTGCAGTCAACATGGAGCATGCATCACACAACGTATTGTGACATTTGTGCAAAGGTGAGCAAGGGTGTAGCTATGACCACTTACAAGCATTCACGATTTTCAATATGCTTACACCTCACCACGTAGGCTATACGGCACATATATTCCTACACATGTATTTTTTGCATACACTCGTAATTCATTCTACAACATGCTATCGCATATATTAACGCAATAGTTGAGTCTAGTGACATGGTGTGCCCAAAGTGTGAGTGCAATGACGTAGAACACATTTTCATTATCTTTACACACATACAAATATGTAAATTTGTAGCATCTGCGCTTGTCACGTACAGTTTATAATTGCATTCATGAAAATATGTGCGAGTGTGAAGTGTCATTGGTCAACAACTAACGATCCGTAAGCAATTACGCATTTTCACAAGTTATGACAATATAGGCATTTACATTTCAGGTATTGTTTTGCAATTATCATAAAATAAGCATTTGTAATTGCATGTCACATCACATGTCTTTTTGCATCGCATTTGGTACCATTAAGTGCTAAAGTGATTCGCATAATCTCAATGCATCGCACCATCATTCATACATAATTTAATGAAGGATTCTCATGTACGTGTTGTGATGTGCAATTGATTTGTAATAACCTGTGAAACATGCTTGTGAGAATTATATTTGCACGCTTTTCTTTTGCAGAGATTCAAACATTAGAGATCTTGCTTCAAAGATACCCAAGCAAGGTTGGTGTGAGGGACCACATGTCATAACCACAACATGGGTAGTTGCAACCAACGAGGCTGCAGCAAGAGTGCCGCACTACCCATGGCTACGACAAAATGACGGTCATGACCAGCTACGGGTGGGGCACCCAAAATGAGCAGCAACTGATAGCTTATTGACCATCTCCCTGTTGTCATGATGCAACAAACTGGAGCTTCACACGGGTCCAGCGAAATGGCCATCACGCAGCCCCTTAGGGGTCAACGCGCGGCAGCCACGACCTAACCCAAACTAGGTGCAGGTCGCGACAACAACAAACAGCCCAGGTCTGAACTGACTAGTCCAGACCTGTGCTGGAATTGCTCAGACCATGAGCAAGGTCTGGACCGGGGTGTCCAGACCCGGTGTGGCCCAGACACAACAAAAAAAAGTGATGATGTAGGCCGCAGCCTGCACTAGGACATCGACATCCCTATGGCAGCCCTGTTGCAGCATACACCCGAACGCCAGCTGCACTGTGTGGCTACAAGGGAAGGTGACCCCATCTGAGACCCTGCTCAGTCCAAGGTGACCTTCTGACAGGTCTGTACCAAACTCGGTCTAGATTGTTTCAGGCCGAAACCAGGAAAGCTATTGCAGCTCCGGGCTAAAGGCCCTGTTGTAGCTCCGCAATATGCAAAAAGGGAAGGAGAGAGGTGACCCGGACTGACCTAGTTACAGTCGGCCTGGGGTCATACCTTGATGCCTGGTGGACACTGTCCAGCAGCCTGGACAAGCCTGACCAACAGCAAGGGGGCCATGGCTAGGGTCCTCTGCTGACACGGACCAGGGCGTCCGCGGCCAGATGAAGAAAAAGAAGGAAATGACAAGGGGAGAGGAGGGTTCAGCATGGCTCAGCCTGGACTAGCCGAGGCTAGCAGCACTCGAACCCAAAGGGGCTGGCTTGACTGGGTAAGGCTGCTTGGCTAGAGTCAGTCCACGACCTCCTTGCCACCCGAACATCACCATGACAGCCCCGAATTCGTTGCCATAACAGAGCAGAACCCTAAGTTGCCACTAAGCATGCAAAAGGAGAAAAAAAACAGCGAAAGAAAATGCCAAGAGGGGGCTCTCACGACAATGAAGTTGAGTACCTCAGCCGACCCAAAAAAAAATGTGAGTGTGTGCACATAAACGGTGAAAACATGGCAACACAAGGTAGGAACCGACATCTACACACTCTAATCCGCCAAGACCTCTTACATTCCAACGAATGCAAGAAGGATATGAGGCTTCATGCTTCCATCAAGATATGCATGTATACTATTCCAATAAAAATGGTAAAAATGGAAGGAAACACCTCACCTTGCGATTTTTTTTTGAAATGGTGGAGAAGATGGTGCTCCTCCCTTGCGTAGAGTGTAGAGTGAAGTTCCTACGAGGCACCCAACACTGCACCCTAGCAATGGGAGGAAGATACAACCGGCACCCAAGGGGAGAGAACCTCACGGTTGGGAGAGAGGGAGAGAGAAGAGAGAGAGAGAGAGAGCAAAATCGCCCCTCTTAGCTTCTCTCTCCTCCTCCTTAAAAGTATATATATATATATATATATATATATATATATATATATATATATATATATATATATATATATATATATATATATATATATATATATATATATATATATATATATATATATATATATTAGGGTTTTGAAATGGATGGATGGGATTTTAAGATCCAAAATGGATGGTGGGATGGTGTTCATGCCCTTCTAGGGTGTGGCACTCTTGAAATTTTCTAATGTGGCTTCCCTCACAACCAATCATATTATAACGTTTGAAAATATTTGAATAGGCTTTCAAAAATGCTAATGCCTAGTTGGTTGGGCATTTCTCCTTGATTTTTGGCCAATTTACATGGCTGCCCCCTGGCCACCTTAATGTGACCCCAGGTGTGCCAGTTTGGGGCCGCCCCATCGTCGTGAGTTGCACTGCAAGTGCTTCCGATGAGCGACATTTGCCATTACTTTTTTTAGACTTTCGAGAATGCCTCACACAAGGAGACATTCAAAGTTTCTTCTCAAATAAGCATCAAAATTGTGCCAAGGTTCTGACGTGCGTGGAAGGTTCAAAATTGTCTTCTGGGTCCTAAGGTTGCAAGTCTCGAACTAACTTGAACTATAAAAATCATTTTCAACAAGTCTTCATAAAATTTTCTTTATGCAATTAAATAAAACTTAGTGATTAAATATTCATTGCGATGTGTGTGTATATATATATATATAGATTTATTTATTTATTTACATATGCGAATATGCACACACATGCATATATACATGTACCTACATATACATATACATAGTTCTATATAAGTATATTTTAAAATTCTATCATATATTAATTTTTTCTCAGAAAATTCGTGGGTCTTACATCTAAGATAAAAGAAATTGGCATTAGAACCAATGTCTTACAAGAAGAGATATCTAGTTCAAAAGAAAAATCTAATGATCTTCTGTCTATAGTGACTAAGTTCACTAAAGGTCAAGAAAATCTAGAAAAACTTCTTGGTTCTCAAAGATGCTCGGTTAACAAAACTGGATTGGGATATAGTTTCTTTGATACTCAAAATAGACCAAACTATGTGGTAAAGAATCAAAGTCAAAATTCTCAATCATTGGTTCAAAGAACTCAGTTTTTTAGACTTGTATATCATGATAGAAACATATCACATCATGGTACTTCCAATGCACGTAAGCCAAGACATAATTACTCATCTTATCATTCTAAAAATGCTAATTCATTTTATGATAGAAAGAGTAATTATTCTCAAAGAAAACCAAAATTCAAATGGATTTGAGTTCCTAAGACTAACTCTCATGGACTCGAAAATAAAAAGGGGTCAAACACTTTGTCTTCCTATTTTGTTGTAGGTACACCAAATAAGGAACAAGTGGATCTTAGACAGCGGTTGTTCCAAACATATGACTGAAAGGCCAGAGTTATTTTTCACCCTTCAAAGTAAGGATGGAAGAACCGTCACCTTTGGTGACAATAGTAAGAAAAAAATAATCGGTATTGGTAATATTGGTAATCCAAAATTTTCCGTGATAGAAAATATTTTTTTAGTAGATGGATTAATGCATAATTTGTAATATATTAGTCAATTATGTGACAAAGGTTTTTTCATTTCTTTTGAACTTGATTTATGCTTAATTTCTGATTTTTGTTCTAAAACAATCATCTTTAAAGGAAAAAGAAGAAACAATGTATATGAACTTTATCTTGATGAGTTACCCACCTTAATGAAAAATGTCTTATTGTTTCAAATGAAATTCAATGGTTATAGCACAAGAAACTTGGACATGTTAACTTCAATTTAATTTCTAAGTTATCCAAGAATGATCTTCTTAAAGGCCTACCTAGAATATCATATAAAAAGAATCATTTATGTGATGCTTGCTTTTGCGAGCTACATAAATTTTAAGTTATACCAAATTGATGTTAAGAGTGCATTTTTGAATGGATACACCAACGAAGAAGTTTACGTAGAACAACCTCCAGGCTTTGAAGATGAGAAATATCTAGAAAGAGCCTACAAATAAAAAAGAGCTTTGTATGGACTCAAAAAAGCACCGAGAGCATGATATGAAAGACTACAAAGTTTTTTAGAAAAATCTAGTTTTTTCATCGGTCGGGTAGACTTCACTCTATTTATTTAAAATCTAAATTCAGATATTCTTATTGTACAAATTTATGTTGTTGATATAATATTTGGTTTTACTAATGATTCTCTTTGAAAGATTTTGCTAAAGTTATGCAGAAAAAAGTTTGAAATGAGCCTGATGGGCGAATTAAACTACTTCATTGGACTTCAAATAAAGCAAACAGAAGAAGGAATCTTCATTAACCAAGCCAAGTATACAAAAAAACTTCTTAAAAGATTTGACATAGACTCATCTAAATCAAGAAGAAATCCTATGAGCACAACTACCTCTCTTAACAAAGATGAAAATGGTAAAACTGTATATACTAAGCTCTACAGAGGTATGATTGGATCTCTATTATACTTAACTGCTAGTCGACCTAATATAATGTTTAGTGTTTGTATGTATGCTATATTTTAAGCTAATTTGAAGAAATCTCACTTAATTGTTGTAAAACAAATTCTTCGATACTTGAAAGATACTTCAGACTTTGATTTATTTTACCCAAAATCATCTTTCTTCAATTTAGTTTCATATAGTAATGCAGATTTTGCTAGAAGCAAATCTGATCGCAAGAGTACTAGTGAAACTTGTCACTTCTTAGGACATTCTTTAGTCTCTTGGTTTTGTAAAAAGCAAAATTTAGTATCACTCTCAACTACTGAAGCGAAATATATAGCGGCTAGTTTAGCATGTTCACAAGTACTATAGATGAAACAAACCTTAAGAGATTTTAGTTTGAATTACTCCACAACAACTATTTATTGTGACAACACTAGTGCTATAAATCTTTCAAAAAATTATGTTCAACACTCAAGAACTAAGCATATTGAAGTGAGACATCATTTTTTACGAGATCATATTTTAAAAGGTGATATTTCTTTAAACTTTATACCCACAAATGCACAACACGCCGACATCTTTACTAAACCACTCAAAAACGAAGATTTTATGAGAATTAGAAGAGAACTAGGCATTTTCTCATTATTAGATTTATAATTTATTTTTGAAATTTTTATTTTTCTTAAAACTTTTCAAAACTAAACTTTTCAATCGACTGATAGTTGGTTATTTTTTTTCGGACCTGATAACTTATGTGTTTTAAAAAGGGGGCAGTCAACTTATATTCCCAAAAACCCATATGTGTGTTTCTTTCTTCTCTGTAGCAGTCAAACCCTCTTTCCCTTTTCTCTACCACATCTTTCTCTCTTCTAAAAACCCTCGGTGAATCAACATCCCTCTTCCACTCGCCGGACGACGACAACCTCTGCAGCGCTGGGCAATCCCTTATCCACTCGTCGGACGATGTCACTGCAGTGCTGAATGACGACATCAAATGCATTTTGTTCCTCACAACATCACATCCTTTACTGCAGCAACGCCGTCTTCTTCACGTTTCATCTTCTTTGTCTCCTCTTTCTTGATGATGATACCTCATCAGAAAATCACCTTCAAACATGCTTTTCCCTCCTTTTTCCACACCCACAACCAAGGCTCAACATGGATTCTATCTTAGCCTTCTTTGAAATCCTCTTCTGTATGATAGGTTTGCATCTATATTTGCCCTTCCGATTTTATCTGGTCGAAACGTTCTTTTTCACGTCTATGAACGATATAATCTCAAGGCATTGTTCATAGGGATTTCATATCTTTTTTATGCTTCTTCCGACCGCGATTATTATCATTTATTGATCCATTTGTTTTACACAAATTTGCAAATAGATCACGATACCGATTTTCTTTTCTCTCTCGTTAGAGATGTTGAAATCGAATTTGATTACAAACTTCTTGGAAAGATTCTTAATGTTTCATCTTCTGACACTCTTTTTAATTTCATTGAACTTGAAGATAAAAAGATTTTTGACCAAATACTATTTTCAAACACTCCACATTGTCCTCCTTTCAAAAATATAAACCTTCAACCTTGCGCTTGAATTGCAAGAAGAATTCTTGCTCACAATGTTCTTCCAAAGATAAGATCTTTTGATTATTTTTCTACTACTCTATTTGTCTTATTTGGAAATATATCTGCAAACTGAGCACATGTCTTCTTTACTACTTTATGAAAGCAAAAACTTTTTCTTCCATATGGCTTAATTCTTACTCGAATCTTTAAATATTTCAAAGTGCCTCTGGATACTGAAAAGTCTGTTACTAAAAAAGAAATCTTTGATGAAACTGTTCTTAAATGCATAAAACTTTTCTATCTAGTACCTTTATTCTATGGATCTCCTATATCTCTTAAACCATCTCCATCTCCTATATCTCCTCCATCTCAAGGCAAAAGGAAGAGATTCTCTACTGAAAAAGATGATGATAACATTCTGAAACGCATTAAAGCCTTAGAACTTCAACAACATATATTTCGTGAAGATGTTACTCAACAACTTTCATCTATATAGTCTGATATATTTGAAAACAAGGATATGCTCAAGCAACAATTATCTTGAACTTTGTTTACTGATATTGCTTTGATAATATTTTTTTGGAGTTGTAATATTTTGAACTTGTATGTGCATTTTGTTTATGCTATGACTCCACCTACTCATTTTGATCATGATAAAGGGAGAAAAGAACAACAATATGTCATATATGAAGAGAAGAAAAACAATATGCATGTGCACAATGTGTGATATATGGCAATCAATATGCATATGTGATATATATGCTAACTTCTTATGTTTTGACAACATATTGATAAGCGAAGTAAATTCTCTATCGGTTTATCAATGTTTTATCTGTGACTAATTTTGTCATCATAAAAAAAGAGGGTGATTGTTACGACAAAGAAACTGTACACAACACTTCAAGTACAAGATTATGATGATGAACAAGTGGAATAACTGAATTTCAGTTAAGGCAATAAACCAAGATGACAAGAATTAAAGAATTCTTTGAAGAATCTTTGAAGAAAAGTGTGCAAATGTAAATCTCTTTAAAAGTCTTAAATTCTTGTAAGAACCTTCATTTGATTGCACATTTCATTTGCATTTCACCTAAAAATACTTAGGAAAAACTTTTCTAAAAGAACCCTTAACGAAAAATCACTTTAGAAAGCTTTTTATTCACATTTTCAGGTTTATCAGCCAACCAATAGACTCATCAGTCAACTAACTTTTTTGAGCCAGTTTTTCAAAGCAAAACATCAACTTTCTGATTAGTAGACTAATCGACTCTTAGTCGACTGGACATAATGTTTGATTTTTGAAAATTTTAGCATAGTCAACTCAAAGTTTTTCAGTTTACTGATGATTTTAATCAGTCGACTAACTTTTCTTTAGTCGACTAAGTTTCAAAAAACAGAATTTAAATTTGTTAGGCTAGACACAATAGTCGACTGACTTTAACTATCAGTCTGCTAATATTTGATTTCAGTCGACTAATAACTATTCCAATCGACTAATATAGCCATTTTTTGAAAAATTTTAAAGGTGTGTTTTTTAATTTTTTAAATGATTTAACAATTCAAAACTGATTGTTTTGACACCCTTTTGTACCTCCAATGTATGGAATTCCTCAGCTAAAAATAAGATTATGATCTACGCTCAAAACAATCGAATTGAATCGAATTACATTGATTTGAAAGATCAAATTCTTTGTTTTTTCACTCATATTCATTCAAGTATTTGTTTTCTCACTCACTAAGTATTTTTACTTTGGTTTTTTACTTCAATTCCTTTTGTGAGTTAGTGAAATTGTGAGTTTAGTATTTCAGCAACCTTAGAAGCCTATTCCACTCCATTTGCATTCATAAGAAAGGCTAGTAGGTTGATTGTAAGTTGGTTATTTCAAGTTTTTTTGTAAAAGAACAAGGTTTCATTGGTTTAAAGGAGAAGTTTGCTTTCAACAGGGTTGTTGCTGAAAATGAAACCGGTTTTAGTCTGTTTGATCTTGTAGTGACACAAGTGTGATAGTGAAAATCTCAAGCGGGTTTTGCTTGGGGACTAGATGTAGGTCTGGAAGACCGAACCAAGATAAAATTCTTGTGTTATTTATGTGTGATTGCTTTGCAGTATTCAAATTCTTTTAAATTTCAAAGACGAAGATTAAAAGCACTATTCACCCCCCTCTAGTGCTCATTGCATCGATCCTACAACACTTTCATATTGTTGATAGAGCAATGATAGGGATGCAAACTGGGCAGATGCAGGATAATGGTTTTGCAATTTTTAGTTGTTTCAAATCTGATTTTGATCCCAATTTTCATATATTTAGTTGTTTCGGATACAAACAGTTTGCATCCCTAATCAATGAGAGACTTGGCACTAGACGTGCAATCGCTTAGTTGTCTTGCTGCTACACAATGCAACATTACCATCATCATCTTCTTCATACCAATGTTGCTCAACTTGTTAGGAACTGCTAGTGCACGTCACCTTGTGTTGGGATGTTGCAAGTTCAAAACCTAATGGTATAGTTGTATAACTGGTAGGGGTTTGCCTAACTCCAACTTGCCTTTAGAAAAAAAAAACAAAATCATTTTCTTCAAGTCATCCCAAATACATGTGGTTCAGTTTATGGGTCCTATTTCTCTAGTCATCCTTATTTAAAGTTATACTTATAAATTCAATTCCCTTTTTATTCATCGAACAAAAATCAATTACCCTTATAATTAACAATACACAATGAAGCCCACAAGGGTTCCCGTCATCTAGTAGGGATCACTTGTGAATGTCACCAAGTTGACGGGATGTCTAAGAGTTTGAAACTCATGGGTGGCATCCCTTGTCGCAAGGTTGAAGCTTGCATACTATCTGTTGGGCAGGAGTAACCCCAAGAGTTTTGCCAACTTGAGGGCATAGGTCAGCCAATGTGTTGTTGGGGGAGAGGAGGGATTCTCTTGGATTATTCAAGAAAACAATGTGCAATGAAAGGAGTGATGCACCCTTGATCTTGAGGACACAAAAAATCAAGATTACCCTACTCCTATGCAAATTGAACTATGAAAACAAGAATAATAAAAATTCAACAATAAATTAATTTATAAAATTAAAGAAATAACTAGAATATCAATCAATCAAGCTTTCCTCTAACAATCCTTATAATAAGTATTTATAGGAAATATAAGAAACCCTAATTAGATTTGAGATGGATTCATTACACGATAAAAAATATTCAAATTTAAATAAAAAACTTGAATCATCGCAAACTAAATTGGATCCAAATGGATCTCTTATGGACTCACATTGCAACTACTTTGCTCCTGCATCAAGGAGTTTGTTAACTACCTAAATTTGGTTGAGTATAAGCTATGTTGATCTCCTTATTGTCTAAGCATATTGAATTCAAACTTAAAATGAAGCTGATTTCAATCAATGAACTGAACTTGAAATATTAACATGATTTAATACATAAGTACATGTTGAAAACTTGAATATCTTAATCATCAAATTTTGACATATTGTGAGCCATTGATTTTTGAAGTTCTTAAAAAAAATGTTTACATATCATACTTAAATGATCTAAAACATGATTTTTATTAGTTAAATTTTTTAGATTCCAAAAAGTAAGGTTGATCCACAAAGCATTAATAAGATCTAGAAACCTGCTAGGGTTTAGTAGATAGTATGGTACTTGCCATATATTTTACAAATAACAAAGTCCCAAACATTCTTTGCAAACTGTAGGAAATTGGTATACAAGGATGTAAAGCCTGGATTCGGGTTGAATGTGGTCAATACCAGATTTGACTAATTTGATATTGACTAAATGGATTCAGATTGGGATGGAAACAAGTTCAAGCAGAATCCTGATTTTTACATGTACTCGGATTTGGATATCCATCAAATCCGGATACCAATCAGCCCAGTAACAAAAATTCAAAACCATATGTGAATCCAATTGTAATCGGATATGGCTTTGTCTTACCCAACCTGACTAAACTGAGTCAGATTTGGTCGGATATCGGGTAAAATCTGATCCAATAAAGATACCTTGTAGTATAAAGATCTAGCTATAGGGACACATGGCGACATGTTAGTTGTCAGAAACTGATAAGAACTGTGTGACTCAAATTGAGATCCCCCCATACTTGTATCCCTTCTTATTCTCTCCAACTACCTTGGCATATCTACTACCACTTTAACACTTCCACAAGAAAGGAATAGGAGCAAGAAGAAAAGGAGCACCAATGGCAGCAAAAATAACATGCATTGCTCTCCCAAACTCCACTCTACTGTGCAAAGCAGAGCCCGTGAGGCCTCAAACTCTGCACACCCCATGTGTGAAGTCATCATTGAGGATGAGTGCAACTCAAGGGAGAAGAAGGTTAGGCTTGTTGAACATGAAGGCCACACCAACCCCTCAGAATATTTCTGACTTGGTAGAGGACAGCATCAAGCGTGCCCAAGAGACTTGCGCAGGTGATCCAGCAACTGGGGAGTGTGCAGCTGCATGGGATGAAGTAGAGGAGCTCAGTGCAGCAGCAAGTCATGCGAGTGTGAAGCAGAAGGAGATCGACTCAGACCCCTTGGAAGCATTCTGCAAGGACAATCCTGAAACTGATGAGTGCCGCACATATGAGGATTGAAGAGTTGCTGTTATAGCAAGACCTTCAGTATGTGATTCTAGTATTTAGATAAAAAAAATCTAATATCCTCTTTCTTATTGCTTCGTAAACTTGTGGAACAGCTAGTGTTGTTTTTCTTAATCATATATATATATATATATATATCATGGTGCACAGTAACTTAGTGAGGACCAACAATTTAAATTTGGCTCGCAAGGGCTTCTCTCATTGTTGGGGAACGACTCCAACACACTATCGATATGTTGCACTATTGAAAGATTAAAGAAACAGATGAGAAAAAGAGGAGAAAAACAATCACACAGAACAGGGATTCTACGCAGTTCGGCAAGAGTTGCCTCCGTCCCCGGTTCTATTGAAACCCTTTTTTCAGATTGAGAAAAAATCACACATTATACAGAAGAAGGATCGTCACCTTTAAATAGAAAGAGTCTGACCTATTTATAATAAAACTCTTTAGGGCAATCTTTAAGGTAAAATTACATATCTTTCAAAAAAATTTGCTCGCCCCTCCCCCCGCCAACTTACCGCGAAATTGGATTCACGAAAATTAAGAATTTATATCATGCTTCACATTCCTCCAACACTTATCTGGTAGGGGCGACTTGTGAATATCACCAAGTTGACAGGATGTCACAAGTTCGAAGCCCATTGGTGGCGTATCTTGCAGCAAAGTCGAAACTGGATGTACCCTCTAGTGGACAGGGGGGGACCACATGGGTTTTTCCAACCTTAGCCAGGCAATGTGTGGCCGATGGATGATAAGGGGTCTTTTCCCTTGAATTATCTGCCAAAAACATTGAATTTACTTATTGGTTAAAGAATCATATGTATTTGCCAAATTACCCGTTTTAGATTTTGCTCATGCATTATGCTTTTGTTTTGGTATCTGGCACTCACTTAGTCGATGATGTTTTTCATCGGTGTATCTTCATAATGGGATGATGAACAAGTGCCAATAAGTCGAACCGGTTAAAGTTGGTAGAAAACATCATCATATTTAGCTCAGGCTTGGCCTGGGTGGATCAGGTGCAAACACGTTTCACTAAAAAATTGTGTGATGCTCTGCCGTCACCTGAATGAGCAACGTGTCCAATGCAGTCAGTGAAATGCAGTCAGTGAGCTTTACCGATATTAACGCTTTGACGGCAGTTTTATTGGAGGCCTATCAACACCTGTTTTGTAATTAGGGGTGTCAACAGGTCAAGTTTACATGGGCTCCACACATACCAAACTCTATAGTGTCCAAGTGTGATAAATAAGAAAACTTGGGTCTGGATCTAAAGGTCTGATTAATACATGGATCCAGGTATAATTTATGAAATTTTATACCAGTCTTGAGCCCGACACAAGTTCTGATTAAGACCCATAATTTTCAATATAAAAATGATCAAAAAATATTGTTTTACCAGGTATGACCCCGGTCTGGTTCATGTAGTTTTTATTGGGTCTGGATATGGTTTCTCTTATGGTGAGTCCAATTAAACCTAAGTCCCAACCTGATATCATATCCAAAAAATCAAGGCCAGGTCTGGTTTCACCTGGGTCCGAACCAAACCTGTCCGGTTGGCACCTTGTAATTAGGCAGTGCACTATATTTCTCTTGTGAAATATAATTGCACCTAATCTTGCACTTTCTCAGAAAGACATGGCCCAAAATTTGATTCTATGTATTACATGACTGAAGTAGAGTCGGACCCGCACACCTGTCAATTAGGTTGTACTATCATAACTGAGGGTTCGATAGGCCCGACCCGTTAAATAGGTCAAGCGTAAAGGGCTCAACCCGAGCTAGATTATAACTGGGTCAAGGCAGTGGCCATTTTTGCTTCCCTAGTCAAGTCCCATGTTCACCCACAGGCAATGGCCACAACAACAGCACGCAAATAAGAATATTTAGTTCAATTGAAAATGGGGAGACTATAATGGGTATTTTACATCAAGATAATTTGCATTTTATGATATCCAGCAAATAAGTAAATGAGTTCATCTTCAAGATTTACAATTCTAAAGAAACTCTTTTTGTATATATATATATAAGTTCGCTTCAAACCAAGGTTGTCAGACTAAGAAGCGAAAGTGAGAAACAATACGAGAAGTGAAAGCAAGAAGCGGTGTATTTTAAAATGTATAGTAAGCGAAAAGCAAAAAATAAAGAAAATATATATATAAGAATTAAATGGGAATCAAAATGAAACACAAACAAAAGTGACAAATATTAAATTTCATATTTTTAACAAAATCTAAAAATAATGACTATTCATTTAGAGAAAGCACATGAAAGCAAGTGAGGAGAGTGAGAAAAAGCATAAAAAACAAGAAAAGTAAAGTAAAAGAACATATAATAAGAATAAATGGATCATGTGAAAATCATAAGAGAAGCGTGAGAGAATCGAGGTTCTCATCAAGTTTTAGAAGTAAGAATTATCATGCTTTCGAAGTGAGTTTCTGGGTAACGAGCTTCCCGCCTATCTAAGAAGCTTTTGGTAACTATGTTTCAATCTCTACCAAAAAATACAGTTGTCTTACATTAATCTAGACAAACACTACAAATGGATGCCACAAATCTTGATAATGAGATTTTGTCACAAAAGAATAGTTCACGATAAATTAAAACTTTTTGTTTTTTGGTAAAATCTTAAGAAAAATGCAAGTAAAGATAAAATACAAAAAACTGCTAATAATAATAAACAACATGAAAAAAAAATATAGATATCTTTTTAATGAGTTCAAATGCATCGATTTTTTGGTACACACCCAAAAATATCATGATATTTCTAACTCTTAAGATTAATTAACAGCAACAAGTGGGAAAATAAGCATGAAAATTTCCAGGTTTGTGTTTGTCATCTATTCTAATCTATGTGACAAATATTGTTGATACACCTAAAATACCATGATTTTAACATGACGTTCGATAGCTGATATTTTTTGTGATATTAAAAAAAATGCATTTTTTTAAATTTACACGGAGAAATTGCTCACAGGATCAGAGACATAGCCATGCAGGCTCTGCCTATTGTACTTACAGTCACTATTGTATAATGCTCTGAAATTTTAACCCAAATTCTGAGGATTTTTTTTTAACAGCAGAAATATTTAATTTAACTAGGCTAAACATTTCAAGCACGTCACAGGAATCCTCAAAGCAATTATCATTCCTTTCATTTCAAATAAAAAGTTTAAAACACAAGGTCAGAGTTTCTGAATGACTGATTGACATAATTAATATTAGTCAAAATAACTTTTGGCGTTTTGAGAACACGATAGATCATATATCTTGGTTTGTACAACATCCCGCAACCGCTCTTGATCTTTTACTCTTATCTTGAAAAAAAATAAGATGATTTATGTCAGACTACAACCAGTCTGCTTAGGAGAATACTATAATTTTGCAGAAGTACTATGTAACAAGTATGCAATGTGTATGATTAAATATAGGCAGTAAAACATGATATTAAGCATGGCATAAGAAATAAGTAACATGAATTTAACTTATTGCATATCACAATTCTAACTCACAAAAACATAACAGGAATTAACATCTAATCAGATAAGTAAACACTGGTTTAAATACTTAATCACATGTTCAACTTTCTAATCACAAGTAAACAAGTCCAAGTATAATGCTTACAATGTTTTGTCTGATCTCACAATTATAAGTCTTTAGCTAGCATATGTGAACAATAGATGACTCAAATCAAACTTACAGATATACTAAATTTATTTTATTCTAATTTAAATAATCACATACTAAAAGTAACTATTAACATGTTAAAGTGCAAACCTGACGATCCCTTATTCAACTGATGTACTCAAGATGTTTTTATTTAATAATTTTCTCGAATTATTTCATGTGTACACGTTGGTTAAGGCAACCGTAACAAAAGAGAACATTCAGAGGTTTATTATGTATTAGTGTTTTATTAACCTAAATGTTCTAACTAAAACTGTAATCATAATTGTATAATCAATAACCGAGAGAACCTCTTAAAAGCCTAAACAAATAGGATGCATCCCTAACTTCTGCAGAAGAACGTGAAACTACCGCCTATGACAAATTTGGTAGTCTGGGTTCCCTAACTCTAAGAATTAGGGACCAACGAGTAATTGCCTCTCAAAGCAAGAAACATGTGTTCCTGAATTGTTGTACCACATACCCTCTCCAAGGTAAGCTCGAATCGGAGTGGGTTGATCTTCTTATTAATTTATATTTCTCGATGTGTCCGGGTATTTTCTGTGCCAAACCTAGTCGCTCAAAGACGTTAGAGTTCTTCAAATTTTGATTCCTACTATCGAAGTAGTAGCCTCACAACCATTCATACCTTCAAAAGTTATATTAATCAAACTTTATCCATTTAATTGTACAAACCCACTCAGAGTGCTCTGATACATTTAAACTGTCAAGCACGAATGACCCAATACCTTTAAACCAGTCAGACAAAAAATATTTATATATTCTCATTTTCATGTGAATTCACATTATAATTTTGATGGTCCATGCATGACCCCTCAACACCCTGGCTTGACAATCCTGTGTCCATAGCAAACCGATCCGCAGGTTCGGTTAAGAGATTATACATACATATATATATTTTCATACCATTAGGGTTTGAGCTTGCAACATCCCAACACATGGTATGTAGTATACTTTTATACATCTTTTCTTAATCACCTTTGCTTTCAATCATTCCAGATTATATACAATCAAATGAACATTTGAACATCTTAAGAATTACGCAACCTTATATGCTTTTGAACATCAATTAAAATATGTCGTTAAATGAGCATTTGAGCATCGACTTAACATGCAGTTAACTATGCATTTGAACATCGATTGAATATGTAGCTAAATACTAAATTGAATATCAACTTAATATGCAACTAAATAGGCATGGAGCATCTGATTAATATGCAACTTCAAATGAAAGTTAGCATTCACTCAAAATACAGTTAACTAGTTATTGTTGACTATTCCTCAACCCTTTCCATATAACGAGAAAAGAAGTACAATAGTGTGAACATCGCAATATCTCAAGACTACTAAGACAGATAATATGCAGCATATTGAGGAAGAAAACAAGATCCTACATTCAAGTATATATAACGAAGAAGAATGAAAGTACACGGCTAGGTCACTATGCTGATGGTCTTTTGCAATTAAAGGTCTGCTTAAATTAAATCCATAGGTGATTCTTTCTTTCTCTCGCATTGATTAGTCTATCTAACTACAAGAAGATTAACCACATAATGGTGAGTATTCACAGGCAAAAGCTAGATAGTAAAACCATAGAAAACTTGATTGAATATTAAAAGTCCAAAGTTCATATGAATGACCAAAACATATTTCAATACACGTCCAGTCCAACACAAAACCTAGACAGAATTTCACTTGGACCATTAAACTGAATAATGAGTAAATAACAAAGAAAGATAAATATAGGCTAATCTTAATCCTAAGCTTAGCCCAGTTGTTAATACAATAAGTTGAGGTCTTGGTTTAGGCCACTTCTTTGAAGGGCTGAGTTGTTTGCACTCATTGCTTTGGCACTTGTATTGTATCCAAGAACCAATAATAATAGTCTGACATTCAAATCTCTAGCATGGCATCATCAGGGTTCATTTTCTCAAGGTCCCCTTGCTTCATACTTGTGACACAGTGGATTTTATTAAAGAATGAAACAAATGCAATGAAGAAAACAAAAGAAAATGAACTAAGAAGTGTAAAGTCATTTCATTCAAGAACAAAACAGATCCCAGTTCCTCACCCAATCTTTACCTTCAACCTTATGAGAACCCGTGTTCTGAAAACCGAATATTCAGCCGGTAGAACCAACTCAACGTTGAGCTCAAAATCTCTTTTTTTTCTTCATAAGAGCGACAATTATTCAACCACCTCTATACCAGTGGGTTTTGAATTTGCAACATCACATCAACCCTACACCTGCCATACTCTTTCACTCATACACATGCATGTGTGTATGTGAGAGAGAGAGATAGTTTGGCCATCAACAAGGTTCATCAACTATACTAGTGACCTTGATAATTAAACCATCCATGACAAAGAAGCTAGAATCAAAGAGCTAATGAACAAAAACAAGTTATTTTTTTGGTGCATTTGGAAGTTTGTTCCACTGACAGATGAATATCCAAATCTCTGACCAGAAATGAAGCAAATCTCAATTTATAACATGGCTTTTGAATGAATGCATTCAGAAAAGTTATCATTGTTTTTGAAGCCAGAAAGATATATTGCAACAAACAAAAACCTACATTACATGCTTGCAACGCAGTACACTCGCCAAAACACAGTAAAACCCTACCTTTGGACCGAAAATCCCCAAATTTGTTCGATTGCTTCCCTCTAACTACCTTGAAATCAAGCTCTCTTCACACCAACTCCGCGAACACGAATGAAAGAGTTGGAAATCTGAGGTAACCCTCATCGTCGTGCTCGTGTGAGTCGTGTGTCTTTTCACCAGCTGGTGCAAGAAAGAAAGGAAAACGAGAGAGAGAGGAGGGTTTTTAAAAGGTGAGGGAGAGAGAGTTAGAGGAGAAATGGGGAAGACGATCGGGGAGGAGGGCGAGAGATCGTGGGGGACTGGGGAGGATCGTGGGTGGGAGAGGGATCGGTTACCCATCCTCCCCCATCCACTTTCGTCTGCTAATTTTTTTTCGGTTTGGGTCGCACATACTCGTGACCCGCGACCCACTATATCTTTGGGTCCACTTTTGGCCTATGCGGATCCATCCACGGATCCGGTTCTTCTTTAGATTTTTAAGTTAAAAAAATTTTTCTTAAATATAAACCCAACTAAATTACTTTTGGATTCAAATTCATTATCATGGATTTCCACTAAACTATTATAGCTCCAGGATCCGTTGTTTTTATACAACTTTTCAAAAAAATGGATCTAAGTATCCAAAGTTTTCTTTTCACCATGATTTGGAATTATGGATCCAAATTAATATTTATGGATCAAAGCCAAATATTTTGAATTTTCAAGCAACATATTCCATATCCAATTAGAATTTTAATTGGACCCTTACCATATTTAAATCTTTGAAGTTCAGGATCCAAATGAAGTAGTGTGGATCCAAACATCGCATAGGCTACTACGAATCCTAATAAAGTGTTATAGGTCTGATATAAAAAAATTTATTAAAAATTTGATTTAAACTTCATGGATCTACTAAATTCACCTTGGATCCAGTATCCAATATGACCATAATATTGAGGATCCAATACCAGAGATCTCATTTAATCGTAATTAAATATCAATTTGATGACCCGATATCTAAGATCCGAATTGGATATTAGGAACCCAATCATTGAAGGTCCAAATAGGATTTTTAAGATCCAAATACGAATAACAATTATAAAAATAGCTTTGGACATAAATTATAAGTGAATTTAATTACCTGATAAAATTCATGGGTATTACAACTATCTTGGCAGCATAAAACTCCATGGGCTTCGACTTGGGCAAGGAGTGATGCCCATGGGATTTGAAGCTAGACTGCCTGGCTAGCCGACTAGGCCTCATCCTACTAGGACGAGCCCCTTTGGGTATCGGGGTGCTGAAGGCCTAGGATTGAATCCTTCTGTCACATGGGGTGGTTGTTCTTCGGGTAGGGGTCTCAGCTTGCCATTAAAAAAGAAAAAACACCTATATCGAAAATATCATGTTTTTAATGCAATTCTAACTCATTATTGAAACTATAAAAAACGATAAACATACATATATGCAAGATCTCAAGAAAATTGGATCTTTTGAAAATATCACAATTTTTTCCCTGAGAATGAGATTTGAAACCATGATCCTGTTTAAGAGTGACCTGATCTTATAGAATACTCATTTCCCTGCAACAATGAGAATAAATATCGGTTACTGCGATTGTGAACATCAAATAAACTATGCCAATGACCAGGGGGCTTCGCTTGTATGGCAGGAGCAGCTTGTGCACGTCACCTTCCGTTGGGACATTGCAAGTTCGAAACCCAAATGGCATGATTGTATAACTGGTAGAGGTCTGCCTAACCCCAGCTTTCTCTGTCAAAAAAAAGAAAAGAAAAATAGACTATGCCAATGAATAAAAGAAACAACAGTGTTGGAACCGTATTCTTCTAGATTCTCCCATCTTCTTCGATAATAAAATAATATTTGACAAAATCAACCAAAGATATGCATCATCAACAAGAGTGGAAATTAAGCACCAAACAAATTAACATGGACAACCAAAATGATAAGAACAAACATTGTGGAAGCTAAAAAGACTATTTGCACTTATATTTTTTGTCTTTCGACAGAGAAAACTGGGGTTAGGCAGACACCTATCAGTTATACAACTATACCATTGGGATACGAACTTGCAACTTCCCAACACATGGTGACGTGCACTAACTGCTCCTACCTTACAAGCTGAGCCCACAGTTGGGGAGTTGAAATTATATTGATTAATAATATTATGGTTTAAATAAAGGTGATCGAAGATTATTTCTTATTTTGTGAAAAAACATAGAAAATCGCTATGCTTGCAGCGATTTTCTAGGTTTTATACAAAGTACTTGGGCTCATTCACTGGATCTATTCCGGATTGGGGAGGTGGTATGCTCGACTAATTGATGGAAATGACATGGAAGAAATCCAAGAAAAAGAAACTGCTATGAGCATTCAACATAATCCAGTACTCCAATTTGCACAATTCTGAACATAATCAGAAACATAAAACCCCATTGCATATGTCATAGAATGTGTTGTCAATACCATATCATGAACCAGAAACACAATCCAGTACTCCAATTTGCACCATTCTTAAGACAAGCAAAAACATGAACCCCATTGCATATGCAACAAGTTGGGTTGTCAATACTATATCATGAACAGAAACTGTTGATTAAACTGCTAGGGAGAATTGAACATAATCCAGTACTCCAATTTGCACCATTCTGAGCACAAACAAAAACATAAACCCCATTGCATGTGCCATAAATCGGATTGTCAACAATATATAATGAACAAGAAACTGCTATGAGAATTCAACATAGTCGGTATGGTTGCGAATCAGCTGATTCTCTGAATCTTTTGAAAATCAATTCAAGCCTGATATCGATTCTGACAACATTGATCAACGATAAATCCTCATCAAGAAACAGCTGTGGAGAATTGAACATAATCCAGTACACCAATTTGCACCGTTCTGAACACAAATAAAAACATGAACCCCATTGCATATGCAACAAATTGGGTTGTCAATACTGTATCATGAACAGAAACGGTTGTGGATTAAACTGCTACTGAGAATAGTACTCCAACTTGCACCATTCTGAGCACAAACAAAAACATAAACCCCATTGCATATGCCATAAATCAGGTTGTCAACGATTTATAATGAACAAGAAACTGCTATGAGAATTCAACATAATCCAGTACTCCAATATGCACAATTCTGAACATAAACAGAAACATAAACCCCATTGCATATGCCATAGATTGCGTTGTCAATACCATATCATGAACCAGAAACTGCTACGGAGAATTCAACATAATCCAGTACTCCAATTTGCACAAACAAAAACATAAACCCCATTACATTTGCCATAAACAGTCATAACATTAGATAGAGTTTATATTCTCATTTCTTACATCAAGACCATGACAAAGAAAACACTAAAAGGGAATGAGAGAAGCAGTAATTAACTAGCACACACCAATCTGACAACACAAGTAACCAGATTTTACTCTCTCAAGCATCAATCCTTCAGTACTGAAACACGTCGGCAGATGCGAAAATGGGCTGGGATGGACAAGGCAGCTGCCATGGCTTCAAAAGTGGGTCCGGAATTTCCGGGATATCCATGGCCAGCCCACTGCAATCTTCCAGGAAATGAAGCACAGAGTTCAGATACTGGAGCCTTTCAGTCAGCTCTTTCACCTGAGCACGCAAGACAGAATTCTGGCCTTCGATCCCTTGATACTGCTGTGCTGTTGCATCGATCCTTGATATCATGTGGTTGTTTTCAGCCTGGAGCAGGGTCATTTGGTTTAACAGATCATCCAAACGCTGCTGCTTCTTCATCCTTGACCGCCTAGCCGAGTCCCGATTTGATATCATCCGTTTCCGTTTCCTCTCATCGACAACACAGCGAGGATCGCCTTCAGATCCAGAACTATGCTGTACATTACTCGCCGCTTGTGCGGGCAGGCAGGCTGCAGCATTTGGTGCATCCATGGCTTTGAATTGAAAACGGGCAGACATCGATTTACTTTCAAAAAATCTCAGATAATAATGGACAAGATTTATTGCAAGATCAGTAGGCACAAGGGAAAATTCGGGCTAGATCGCGGGAACTTGGTTCATGAGAAGACGTAGAACCAGTAGAGGAAGACAACAGAGAATGACTGAACCAGATGGACCCTGCGCATGCGATGGGGAAGGCTCATAAAGCCGAGAAGGAAGCTGCTGATGTATAGGCTGATCCAGGAAACATCAAGAAACCTGCTCTGCATAGTGGAATCAAAGACACAACATAAAGGTAAATCAATCTCCAAGTTCTGCAGATCTTGAAATGTAGAAGCAAATCTCACAACAAGACATGCAAACAACTCCGAAACAAGAGCAGACAGCAACGACCATATCCGCGGACATTGGCATTCCTTATTTTCCAATAGATTTACATGTTTCAGAAATATTGTTTAGGCAGTTCATAGCATCCATAGATAGTGTTTTGATCTAAGCTTAGAAATGTGATTTCTCAGCTGAAAGATCTACCGGGTAAAAGGAAAAATCAGAAACAGAAACTACACTCAAGATGGTGACCAGGGGATGACTCGAATTATCAAACCAAGCAGAAGAAAGAAACTATGCGTTTGAAAGAAAGAAAAATGCAACCAACAATAAGAAATCAATATGGAAACCAGATTATGCATCTAATAGACAGACACACAAAGAGAAATCGATATTATAGAGACAGAAATTTCCCCAAAAAACATAAAAAGCCCATCAAAGAAAAAACATCAAATCCAGAGATCCAACAGGAAAAAACTAAAGATATCTGAAAAAGAACCCAGCGAACAACCTGGTAAACCAAAGCCTACCAACAAAAACCAAAAACTAAAACATGGGTATTTCAAGATCCATAGAACCAAGCCATTAAAATCAAAATGGGTTTTGTTCTTAAGAAAATCCAAAAACCATCACCATCAAAACACAAGAAGGAAAACAAACAATAAAAAAACAAACAAACTTTGAATTGGGTTTTTTTTCCCTGCCAAACACAAAACAAACAAACAGACCCACAAAACCCAACAATCAAAAACAGAAAGAAAAGGAAGAGAGAGAAACTCGCCTGAAGAGAAACCAAGAACACCACCAAGAAGAAAAAGGAAAAGAAGAGGTGTCAAAATTTGTTGCAAGGAGATAAAGATGAAGGAAAGAAGGTCACAAAGATTACAAGAACCTCAATTTATATAGATAAAGGGGTGGTTGGAACTTTATATTTTATTAAAAAAAAAGTGTATTTTTTGGACAGGGAAATCTACCTCTTACCTATCGATGGCGGCTGACAACTATAAAATTTGTTTTTTGATAAGCAAAGGAAAGAAAACCGTGTCCAACTTTGCCCCACATTTTCTAGAAGAGCGTGCAATTTTTTATTACCCTTTTATGAATTATATAAAAGATTGTCAACGTGAATCAGTTCTGAAAACAAGGAGAAGTAAAGGCTGCCAAGTATATTCACAAAACCCATCATTCTGTGGGTCTCGCTTGTACTGAGCTACAGTGGGTAAACGGTGAGTGACATTACAGGATCCGCTCTTGAAGAACCGAGATCTAACCGCCCGTACTTACAGTCAAATTATATTGCCACAAAAATTTTCTGTTTTTCTAAATACTTTCGAATTAACCGATCTCAGGAGCTGAGTATAAATCTAATTTTTTAGACGCTGGTACCAGGTCTGAACCAATGTTGTCCGTATCGGCCTGTATAAAGGATACACATATCGTATAGTCAGAAAATGGAAATGAAACTAACCTGAATTGGATATTTTTAATAAATGTAAAAAATATTTAAAATTACATTTTTATATTATTTTAATGGTTTTAACATGTGTCATATATATACAGCTATGCATATGAAGTGTCCATGAGAAAGTTTATAATATCTGTGAAACAAGTTGTAGAAGCCCCAGGGGATTGACTGATATACAGGCAGTCAAGGTTTGATTTCCATGGGCGTCACCCCTCTGCGTAAGCCAATGCTAGGCCCGGGGGGCAGGGGTCCTAGCCTTACAATTTTACGCAGCCAGCACGACGACCATAAGTATGGCAAGCTGAGCCATCATGACCAGGTCTCATACCGGGTGCGGTTTCTTCGGGTTATAAATTCAAAACAAAAGTTATAGAATTCATGTTTTTCTCTAAGCCTATTTAAGTTTTGGCATTTATTATAATTTTTCTTCAAGGCCAAGCTTCTTAGTTCTCAACAGTATTAAATGAGCTTCATGGCCGTTCTCAACAGTGGACCAAATACCAATCCCAAAACGTAAGTGCTTAGGTCATAGAGCATTTTTTCTCTACTATAATGTGCTATCAAGGTTTTTACCAATGAACAGGAAATATACCCAGCTTTAATATTAAAAAATGGTTCGTTTTTTATTTCTTTTTTAATGTTATAGATTTTTTTTAATTGTATTTTGGATATTAAATCTATATGAGCTGCATGTCTAATTAGAAAGTTAATTAAGATAGACTTATTTTAATTAAAGTTTATCAATTATGTAATTTGTATTGATTAGGAATTCTCATCTATAAAAAGATGAAAAATCTAGATGTTTAGGCAGAGTTGATGTAAGAATCTCAGATAATTTCTTTTTCTAAATTTTCAGTTATTTTTGAGTTTTTTTTTTTACTTTTCTTAATAGTAGAGATAATTGTAGTTTGGAAACTTTCTTAGTAAATTTGGTGACATACTTTTGTTTACGGAAAATTGAAATGCCTCTTCTTTAGTCTTAAAGAGCAATTTACGGAAACATACTTTGTTTTTGTATAATTTGTATATACACCTAAAAAACTTATAATTCAAAATCATACTTAGTTTTGTTTTTGGTTATCAATATTTATACCTCCTGACATTATTTTCCCTTTGACCATAGTTAATAGTTAATACCTCCTTAAATATGTTTTTTTCTTCTTCATTTTGCTCTCTCTCTCTACACCTTTCATGATCCTTTGATTTTTTTTGTTTGAATTTATAACCCAAAGAAATCGCATTCGGCACAAAGACCTGGTCGTGCTGGCTTAGCCTGCCATACCTAAGGCCTGTGGCGTAGCTAGGATTCATGTGAGGGGGGGGGGGCAAACAGGGGTGTAGCAAAAAAAAAATTTGGTGTGGTAGTCGGGGGTTCGTGGGCGCGCCCTCGAAATTTTTTTTTTTTTTTGAGATAAAATAAAAAATGGCTGCAATTATTAATAAAAATCTATTTCATATGGACAAATCAAACTATTTGCTGCAGTCAGGGCGGAGTCGCCTGACCCAATCTTAAAATACATAAATGCTTGACTGAAATTATGGGTTAATGAGAGAATAGCAAGTTCCCATTCAACTAATTAGGTAACTAGTAATAATTAACAAATAACAAGTTCTCAATGCAACTAATTAGGTAAATAATAATAGCTATCCAAGTTACTGTGTAATAGTTAATTTATAAATTATTAAAAATTTATAAATAAGTAAACCTCGGGCTGCTTGGTAAATCGTGGGCCAGCCTGAGCCCGATCCACATATATAACGGGCCGGGTTTCGGCCGAGCCCCTAATGGGCCCGGACATAAAATCATGGCCCAAACCCGGCCCATGGTGGGCCGGGCCGGTTGCCATGATTTAAACAATCTTTAAATTATATAGGTCAATTTTTTGCGTTTTCATGTTTGTTGACCTGATATAACCTGAAGATTGCATGTTATCTTGGTGGACTCGAGTGCACCTAAGAAGTGTTTGATTGCTCAAGCAGAACTGTGTTGAACGGACCTGTTTGGACACTGCTGGTCGGGCGGGCACGGAGGTGTCTTGGATAAGCCAAGTTTTTTTTTAAGGGCAAGCTGGGGTTCAGCAAACCCCTATCATACAACTATACCGTTGGGGTTTGAACCTGCAACATCCCAACACAAGGTGATGCACACTACCTGCTCCTACCAGACAAGCGGAGCCCCGTCGGTGGACAAGCCAAGTTTTGTCTAAGTTGTTCAACTCTTTTTATTTTGGTTTTTGTCTTAGGTGTTTCGGACACCACTGTCTATGAAGAGAGGTGAAACACTGCTGGACACCATCTAAAAGGTGTCCCACTAGACACCATGTTCCAGGAGTGCTGCATGTCCGCCATATCGCGTCTGGCGCAACACTGCTGCCCACATAATCAAACGCCTCATAATGGATTGAATATCGCCATTGACAGCCCTGGCCGAGAATCACAACTACTTTTTCAGGCATCGCAAGCTACAGATGACCTGATTTTAGAATAAAGAGAGACTTAACTCATCACCACTAGGATTATTAAGCAGACAAGCTTAAAATTCCTTCCTTATTGCAACTTCATTATACTATAATTAGTTAGCCCCGGTGCTCCGGGAGCACTCACTCCCACCTATTATAAATCATAGTTTTATGTTGCATCTTCTCAATCCGACCATATAGATGTATTCAACATAAAATATTTGATAGGAATCATTTTTTAATTGTAGATATAAAAAATATAATTTTTTAAGTCATAAAATTTTGGTACATTGTAAGCTGTTGATTTTGAAGATCTTAAGTATGTCATAATCACATGTTCCAAAACTTGTTTTTCATTAAACAATAATTGTAGATCATATCTATATAAGGTATTATCAACAAAAAAAAGCTACAAAAATTAGAAAATTTTAAGCCTCTATTAGGTGGTAGTAGGTGCTCCGGGAGCACCTTATCATTACTAATAGATAATTAGGCTTTCTCATTTATTTACCAAAGGCAAAAGAGTTATTATTTTTGGTGCGGTTCATGTTCTTCCCTTGGTCCACAGTTCATCATTATGGCACACTCTCTGGATACTCCAATAGTTGGTCAAATTAGACAGGTGAAACGAATGATGATAAGGTTGAGTTAAATACACTATTTTGCTTAAGACGAAGCATGCATGGCAACTCATTAGGAGTAAGAGGGTAAGCCCACAGAGTTTTACAGCAACCCACGGGCTCTGCTGTCCCTGCAATCAAACGCCCCATGAAGAGGCATCACTACCACATAATTAAGTGGAGTCCACATGGGCCAGATTAGCTTAACTTTTGAAATCATGGGGCACCAACAAAGACCCATGTCATCATACACATAGAACATAGCTCCATTAAACTTTGAAAGTGGCAACTACCATTGGTCAGATACAAAGTTCTGGTGTGGGGGCCCAAGTCACATGTTTGGATAACAATATTACCAAGAGAGTTAGAATACCAACAGATAAGAACATTATCTTTGAGGCACAGGAGACAGTACCCTGAGGTCAAAGCCTTTTGGGCCTACCACCACCTTGCATGTTCATATAAGAAATAAGATCAACTATATAAAATACAAGCAAAGGCATTGGCAGTATACCCCAATTCCATACTTTACAAAACAGATAAAGGCTAATACAATGAAGAACACAAGATCAACAACACCGTTTGTTGGTTGATCTTTTGGACAATTGTTTTAGTGCTGGAGTGGTAAAAGATGAGATTCCTAGGGAATGTGTATGTAAAAAGTGCCTGTAAATAACAAAAGGTAGCCCTTTTCTTTTCTTTTCTTTTCTTGTTTATTACTAGGGATGGCAGTAGAATGGGAAAAAGCCGGAATTCGTACTAACTTGCCCTATTTAGGGCGGTGACGGAGGACATGAAACAGAAAATCAACCAAGGATGGAGGTTAAAATAAAAAAAACCATGCGGGATGAACTTAGACTTTCCATCGTCCAACCCCGTTCCTGATTTTTATTAGTAAAATGATTAAAATACTTTTAATTATTTAATAAAATTACATATAACTCTTATATATAGTATTAATACTAAATTTGTAACCCTAAAGCCTAAAACGACCCTTTTGGCTTTTTTTAGTTCTCCTTCCTCTCCTTTTAGTCGATGTGGTCAACCCTTTTTATTTAATAAAATTACATATAACTCCTATATATATTCTTAATACTAAATTTCTAACCCTAAAGCCTAAAACGACCGTTTTTGGCTTCTTCAGTTCTCCTTCCGATTGATGCGATCGACTCTTAATTTTGGCCTTCTCTCAAGGCTTCTCATGGCACTCTGCATGACAACTTGACCCTCTCAGCAGCTCAGCATCTTCTTTTCCTCCTTCCAACGAATGTAGAGGCAAGAGATAGAAATGGTAAATTTAGTGAGATCCGAAAACGTGGATAGGGGCGGGGATGGAGACGAGTATGAAAATTTTGAGATGGAGCGGGGGTGGAGGTCGAAAGTTCCCACTCACCGTCGTGGGAATAGATCGAAGGTGGAGGTCACTATTTTGAGATGGGGCAAGGATGGAGACCTTGTCCTTCTGCGCCCGCCCCGATCCACTGACATCCCTATTTATTACAAGAAAAATGATACCTGAGATTGAAAACCTAACTAAATATAAATACCTAAAATATCTTGGCAACCAATGTCAAAGGGACACTCCAATTTACTCTCATGTATGTAAAAAAAAGAGCTTATACAAGTCGAGCCGAGCTTGCCATTTTTGTACTTATGAGCTCATTTACCTAAAATGAGTTGGCTCGTAGCAAATTTAAGTATGACGCGAGCTGCTCATCTCTTTTCCCAGACCTATTTGAACCCCCCATGTCGAAGTTGGATTTCAGATTTGAGATCTAGTAGTTGTTATACATCGGATCTTGTCATGGGCCTGCACCACATCAATGCCCATCACCTCAAATCCTTGGATCTGAAGCCTAAGGGTGGTAAACTCATAGTACAAAGTGAAAAACGTAGCACATCGATTATATTGTAACATAACATAATGCATCATAAAAATGGCACCATAAAAATTTTTTTTGTTTATTTTTTTTACCAAAGTTGTTCAAAGGTTTTCTTCCCTTGACACAAAAAAAATTCCAAAACCATAGGGTAATTTGGATTTATATATATATATATATATATATTATTTATTTATTTATTTATTTCAACTGATAAACCACCTCCGGGATCGGAATCAAAGACCTAACCACGCCGTACTGTCCTAGATCTTGAAACAGCTTTAAAGAAGAGTTTGTGCCTGAAGAAAGACTGTCCAATCCTCCCCCAACAGCATCTTGCATAATCCTCCTTTTTCGCCGCCCATGTTCTCCATGGTAAAGCAAAAAAAAAAATTAGTCAAAGTTTTTGGGCTCTTTAGTTAGAATATCTTTTTTCCCTTTTTTTTTTTTTTATTTCTTCACTATGGATTGACCAGTTGAAACCCCTAGGCAAAGTTGTCTTTGTTGAACATTGATGGAACCTTCTCAAGAAGAATCTATTTGGCGGATCGCTTAAAATGGACCCGCCCCATACAGGAGTGGAATCACCAACACTCAAGCCCTTATAGAGCCCACCAGTTAAAGACACCCACACATCTAGTGGGAGTCAAACATGGAACGAAGAGGTCAGCACATTCTCTCCGGGTCCGTTGTCACTCCGGCAGTGGGTGTTAAAAATAAATAAACCCACACAGACTACCAGGTCACTTAATGGACTGACCCCCCCAGTGAGGTAAACCTCAAGTGAAGTCACTGACAACCAAGCCCTTACAAAGCTCGCCAGTTAGGCTATGTTTGGGAGCCTTGCATTGGGATGAAAATACGGTTTCAGTGTGGGGGTCAAAATATTGTTTTGCCAATGTGTGATGTTGAGAGATGGAGTTGCCAAAAACATCCATGGTGTTAATGTGGTGTTGGGGCTGCTAACACCATTGCTCTCAAACCAAACGTTTGCATCCCTATCTTGCACTCCCATCTAAATGCAGTTTTAGGATCAAGAGGTAGGCGAAAGAACTCTTAATCATCGACCTTATGCATAAGAACATCAATAATACAAACACGGATCAAGTATGTAATGTGTATAATTTAATCACACAGTCCATGTGAGCTCAGCATACCAAGCTAGGTGGGTAAGCTTAAGACATTTGCCATGAGTTGAATATCCGAAGTGCACATCCTTTGCCTCAAGGCTGAACCCAATGAGAAACTATCCTCAGTGAGCAGAGGAGGGACAATTGAGGAGTGTTAAACTTAGGCAGACCCTACCAACCACGCGGAGCTCACATGCAATGAGGTTTGAACCTGCACCAGCCCACCACAAGGATACGTGCACTCACAGCTCCTACCAACTACGCGGAGCCCCGTTAGTGAACACCACAACAAAGTTGTAGTCAACATGGCCCCTCTCAATCCATAATGGAATGTCCGAACCAAACCAGTGGTCTATCTCGATTAATCCCCAAAAGAAAATGAGCAAATCACACCTACTCCTCATTCTAACAAACTGATTTTTCGCTCAAAATTGGCTCTAGATCATAAGCTTCAACCGAAAAAAAAAAAACTATCATGACCTTATTCAACAAGACAGTCTTGTTTTCTTAATTTTTGATGAGTTAGATATAGGGTTGTCAACTGGTCAGGCACCTGACCCATCAGGGTATACCCAAATAACAAGTTGTTGTTGGGGTCAGCCAACGCACAAACAAAAAACAACAGGAAAGCGGTGGAGAGCATACCTGATTCGGCCATCGAAGAACCAGATCGATGGTGTTGACACTGGTGGCTGCAATAGGGTGAGCTTCGCTCCTCAGTCGGATTGCAACCCTCCAATGAGCGCAGGCTCCTTCAGCAGTCGATGAGCAGGATCCATCTTCCCTCTCTTTATAAAAAGCGTTCGGAAAAGGTAATTTCCTTAACCCTCTTTTGTGTTTTTCTCTGTATGCTCTCTCATCTCAAGGTCGCTCATGGATACCCTTTTGTAGTTGTAGCAAGGGAAACAGTTATGTAACTGTTTCCTTTCTTATTTTCCTTATGTTTATCGGAAGAGACACCATAATGGAAAAGTTACCATATGTGGGTAATTGCCACTATGTGTGGCTTATCTCAACATTCTCTCACTTGTTCCAACAATAAACCAGTAAACTTTATTGGAATGACTTGATGAATAGATTGACATTTACAAATCCATTGTACAGATCCTTAGTTAAATCTCTAATCCTTATGAGATTAACAACAACCATAATGAGAATCAATAAACTGTATGTGATCATTTTATTCATGCGCATATATCAAAAAGAGTTTAACAAGCTCATCCTCAATATATGTTCGAAATATAATCTCAGTGCTAGCCCTTTAGTAAGAGGATCAACAATCATCTCTTTGGTACCAATATTAACAATATGTACTAGATGATTCTATGTCATTTCTTTAACAACAAAATACTTTAGCTCCATATGCTTGCATGACATAGTACTTTTGTTGTTGTTAGAAAAGGATACTGCAACTTCATTATCACAGTAGACGTTCAGTGGCTTCTCGATGGAATCGACTACCTTTAACTGTGATATGAAGTTCTTCAACCATATAGACTGCGAAATAGTCTCGTACAATGCTATGAATTTTGTCTCCATGGTGTGAGCAGCAGTGGTCGTCTGCTTCCCACTCCTCCAATATATCACTCCCTCAGCAAGTAAGAAGACATACTCAGTAGTAGATTTTCTACTATCAAGGCATCCTCATAAATCCGCATCTGAGTAGTCAACGACCTCGAGGTGATCAACTTTATGATACGTCAACATGTAGTCTTTTGTCCCTTGCAAATACCACAAGACTTTTTTAGCAGCCTTTCAATGAGATATGCCTGGATTAGACTAGAATCTACCAAGCATCCCTACTGCGAAGAAAATATCTAGACGTGAACAAGTTTGCGCGTATTGCAAGCTACCAACAACTGATGCATATGGATATGCACTCATCTGTGCTTTGTCAACTTCGTTATGTGAACAATCATTTAGGCTCAATTTGTCACCTTTTGATATGGGTGTTGAACCAGGAGAACAATTCTCCATCTCATATCGTTTTAACACCTTATTCATGTAGAATCTTTGAGAGAGGCCTAGAAAACCTTTTGCTCTGTCTCGACGGATCTCAATGTCAAGAACATAAGCAACCTCATCCATATCTTTCATATCAAAATATGATGCAATAAATTATTGTCTCCAAAAGCAACTTTATATCGTTGGTTGAAAGCAAAATATCATCCACATACAACATCAATATAATGAACTTACTCTCACTTTCCTTAAGGTATATGCATTTATCAATAATGTTTTTTATAAACCTGAAATTCACAATGACTTGGGAAAATTTAATATACTATTGTCGGGAGGCCTGTTTAAGTCCATATATTGACTTGTTAAGCTTGCAAACCAAACAATCATCTTCAGAGAAACCAAGAGGTTGTTTCATGTATACCTCTTCATTCAGATTCCTGTTGAGGAACATTGTTTTTACATCCATCTGATGTAGCTCTAAGTCATAATGAGCTACGAGGGTCAAAATTGTCCTCATTGACCCCTTAGTTGAGACTGAAGAAAATATCTCATTATATTCAATGCCCTCTATCTGGGTGAAGCCTTTAACAACCAATCTTGCCTTATGTTTCTCTATGTTACTTTTGGAGTCTTTTTTTGTCTTAAAAACATGTTTACACCCTACAGGTTTTACTCCTTTAGGTAACTTGATAAGATTTCACACTTGATTCTTAGTCATAGAGTTCAACTCTTCTTTCATGACTTTTATTCAGTGTGAAGATTGTTTGCTTTTAACAACTTTCATAAAAGTCAATGGGTCATCATCTATATCTATGAAATCATCAGGCTCTTGAAGGTACACCACATAATCAGGATGTATGACAGATCTCTTAATTCTTGTGGATCTCCAAATAGGTCTTCAGGCTCAGATTAAACCTGATCATCATATTCGTGCTCTTCTGCATTGTCCACAATAAGTTCACTTTGGATTTGTGCATCAACAACCGTGTGATCAACTACATCATCATTAGGAATAATAATATAGTATCTTTCAGTGTTTTGAATCATGTGACTATAACAAGTAATTAGGTTTTTAAATGGGTCCAAAAATCAATGACTCACAATGTATGAAAATTTCATAACTCAAAACATCACATTTTTACATCAGAAAAGCACAATCTAAGGCTTGATGCTTACGGAACAAACCATGAACACGTTTACGTGGTTAGTTTGAGTTGATACAACTTACACCTATGATTTATAGATCATTAGTTTCTTAACTTCATTAGTAACAAATATTTTTCATATATATATATAGAGAGAGAGATACATGTTGAATGAGCTTTAAAAAAAATTTGCAAATATTGTCGGGATGGATATACCGGAAGCATTACACACTTTACGTTTCATTTATCAAGAGAAGAAGGTAATGACATTAGACCATGTACTCAAGTACCTAATGATGTTCAAGCATTAGCAGCTCGCGCTGCCAGCGAATTGACAAAGAAAAATCCTAAAAAGAAAAGCAAGATCAGCTCCTCTATGGTGACTAATAAAGGAAGAGATTTTAGTTTTTCAACGCAAGCTACTTTCATAGACACGTTCAATGAAAAGATACAGATTTTGCAGATAGTGGTTGGTCAAGTTTTCATTATGAATATATTGCTTTCAATGTCATTAGCGGTATTAAGTTTTGGGACTGATTATACTCCACCAAGTTACTCAACTCTCCCAACTAAGCTAATGCCAAGGTGGATGTTTACAAATATGTCGCTACAATCAAAGAGTTTTTGAACTGTACTGGATGCACTATTATGTCTCTGACATTTGGACAGCTATGTCATATAGGTGTGGGTGCGGATGTGGCGATGCCTAAGTTAGCATTAGGTGTATGTGTGTGCATTTATGTATTTATATATATAATATAAATAAAAATAAACTTGATTAGAGTTAACTGAATCTATTTTTAGATAAAAATAGAGCTCAGCACTTCACCCAACACAAAGGAAACTGTGTCCAAGTGTTGGGTGAGGGTGCAACGCGGGTGCAGTGCCCTATTAGAAGAGTCTGTGTTACATAGTTGGACAGATATGAAAAAATCACTCATTTGTTAATGTGATTGCCTCATGCATGAAAGGAAAAATATTTTTAAAAGCTTTTGAAACATCTAAAAATAGAAAGACTGGAGTTTTCTTCCATAAATTGGTTATAAGACCGCAATATGTTGTACAATTTATGGCTCTAACTATGAATTTGTAGGTGCATTAATAGAGGCAAAATATCTTCACATCCTCAAAATGCCATGTGTTTCTTATGGAGTTGATTTACTTTTAAAGGATACCAATAAAAAAAAATGTATAGGATAAAAAGAGTTCTGGATGAGGTCAAAATGATAGTAGAGTATCTTTACCGATATACTATCATTTTATATTTAATGAGAAAATTAACTAATGGAAAAGAGTTGAGGTTTTGCAAAACAAGGTTTGCAACTAATTTTTTAACACTTCAATCTGTCTTAGATGTTGAAAAAGGGTTGAGACTAATGGTAGCATCAACTGAATGGAGAGCAATGAGTTATAGTCAATTAGCCCTAGGGGTGCAAATCACCAATGTAATTCAAGGTGCAAGGTTGTGGAATGAAGGAGCTCACATAAATAAAGCCTTAGAACCACTTGTTATTGTGCTTCAATTAGTTGATGGTGAAGGATCAACAGCAGGATATCCTTTATGAGGCAATGGAAAGGGCAAGAGAGACAATAAAACGTCATTACATTGACCAAAGTGAAAAATATTCAGAATTAAATCAATTGTTTTGAGTTCAGAAGAGCAGAAAACATTATTCACCCTATTCATGCAGCTGCAGGATTTATTAATCCATCTTTAATGACTAATGGCCGTACAAAGTAAGTGGAGGAAGTGTTCCCGAGCTTTAAAAAATAGACATTCAAATCTTGAGTCAACCATGTAGTTCTGAAAGAAATTGGAGTGCTTTCAAAGCAGCACAAACAAAAAAAAGAAATAGATTGTCTCCAAATAAACTAAATGACTTGGTTTATGTTCGAATGAATTAATTGATGATGGCTAAATCAACTAAAAAAGAAAAGCATGACAGTATGCCTATTAAGCTTGAAGAGCTTGGTTTAGCAAGTTTTGCAATTGATGAGGTGTTCGATGAAGAAGTCACTGATGATGAGCATACTGACAATGAAGATTGGCTAGATTTTGTTGATTAGAGAGAAACTTCATATTCACATGTTAATTGAATTTCTTGTTTTTCATATTTTATTCTTGTATGAATCAATGACGATGATATTATTTTTGAGATATGAACTGAAATTGTTGATTATTTTATTTTAATGTGGCACACAGAATTTATAGGCACATATGCTATGTCACGGGGATTCGGCCAACAGGGTGACACACCCGTGTCGACGCGACTCGACTCAGGTGCGGGTGCGAGTGGAGCACCCGTAACTGTTCATTTTGGACCAAAAAAAAAATACAAAAGTGCTGCACCCAGGGTTGGCTTTTTATTCCATTAGTGTTACTGTTAACGGTTAAAATTATGTATATACCCCTCCCGCACCCCACACCCAAGTTTTTTTAAAGTGCCGCATCACAGCACCCGCACCTATGTGACATAGCACATATGTAAACCTGTCTTTTGGGGGAGGTTTTATGGAACTCACAAAGAACTAAACTCGTGTTTTTTGTTTGGCGTTCTTTATGCCATTTTTTTGTCTCGTTCTTTTAAAATTATATTGTTCAGAACTCGTACTCGTATCATATGTTTTGTTGGCACTCTACGTTTTGCTAACTATGGCTACCCCAACAGAGCCCCTATACCAAGTCACTAATTTAGGAAAAATCTCATAGTTTTTCGCTTCAACCCTTCAGAAGATTTGTGATTATACCTGCTTGGTATACTAATCAGGCCCTGTGATTCTGACACAAGTTCTTAATCAGACTTCCTTCTTTATCACCAAACTCTGTCCATATCGGGTTTGGGCCAGGTCCAAGTCTAACACAACCCATTGACAGCCTTAATTGCAACTATATATGCTAGTCTTGGTCAACTGGTTGTAGAAGCAATCCAGTTTTTGCTGGATGCCATTTTTTCTAACAAGAAGATTAGCTATGGATAGAAAAGCATTTTGAGATTGCACTAATCCCTTGATTTGCAATTTGGATAGATGGTTGAGTGGAATAAAGTGTTGCACAAGGTATTTGATCCGAGGGTTCCAATCCCTCACTCTCCATTCCTTAAGCTCGCTTGATATTTATCTTTCTAATTCTATATATCCCGATTCCCTTTTGCAAGGTTGAATTGATGGTTTCTTTTATGAATGCACATCATTTACATAGAAGTTAGCTTCTTCCAAACTCTAGGAATATAAATTATGCACAACATGGAATTTAGAACATAATTCTGTGCATATCATTTCTCATCACATACAACTGATAAATTCAAATTTTTTATGCACATAAACACACCACCAAAACCGAATTTTCTGTGTACATGTGCATTCCATTAAAATAAAATTTTTCTGTGCACCCTTAAAACTAAATTTTCTTTCCATTTACACCATTAAAACAGAATTTTCTGTACACATATGCAACCCATTGAATTGGGTAGGATTCGGTCTGCACGAACTAAGATCCACAAGCATCTCATGTCTTTCCTCTGAAAAAACTGAGTCCTACCCACATCTCTTTCCGTTTTTTTGCAGGTTCTGATATAATCTCCACCTACACCTAGTTCTGATAAACGAACCAATCAGATTGCAGCTTGTCATGGTTCAGCTCCCATAAAGCTTGTTCAGACTCGTCAGATGAGCTCAGCGTTCTAAGCACAAACAATGAGTGTTCATCTCGGTTCCGCTTGTTTGGGACCATTTAGCTGAGTTTTTATGAAATTTTTGTAGTCTTATACAAAATAATATGGTGGCTCAACTGGTTTGACGAATTTGCATTCAAGTGGGAGGTCTAGAGTCCATTCTCAGTATGGCGATCTTTAAATGAAAAGGTTTTTTTTATTTCCTCCAAGCTCAAGCTCCACTTAGCTCCCACACGCCAGACGAGCCAAGCCCGAGCAGTACATGGCTGTAAAGAAGCTGAGCTCGAACAGTGTGTTCATTTCTTTCAGCTTGTCTCCCAGCCCTACCTACACCTTGCCAATCACAACCAGTTTATCTTTCACCATCATCAGTATAACCCCACAATATTTGCCACTAAAACCATCAGTGGCCACAATGTGAAAATTACCTATTGAGACAACTGGTAATAAAAATGTTGATAGATAACATCATAACACTCATATTAGATACAATAATGATAAAGGATATAATTGCATTTGAACAACAATATCATTGACAAATTATGCAGCTACACTACTAGAACTCTTCATACTCCCACTTAAACTCAACATGATGAATGTAACATTGATTAGAGCTTTTAAAGCTCAAGCAAACAAGATGTAGCGTGAGGTCATGAAAAAGTAAGCAAGATAGTGCTTTGAAGCAGAATTTCAATAAGGAGATAAAAGCATCAAGTGTTATACCTTGATCATGGAAATATTCAGCCTCCATTTGTAGTGTTGAACTAAGCCATGATTGTCAACAGGTACTGTCATCATAACAATGGAAAGGCAAAAATTTGATATCAAGACTAGAACTATTCACAACGCCATTAAAAAGTCTTTATATCATATCAAGCCCCAACTTAAACACTAAATTTGGAAATAATCTTCTATTTCCAACTTTTAATGAACATGGGAATCTACATGGGAACAGATTTTCAAACAACTGATGAAAATGTTAGCAAGCTAATTCCCAAAAGCAGCATTCCATGAGAAAGCCTCAACCTCTTTCTGTGTTAAATTATACAACTGCGATTGTCAATACAGACTGCTGTCTGATTATCCCATTAAAGATGTAACCTTCTAATGAATATAGGGACCAACATGCAAAAGAAACCTGTATCTGTGTGTGTGAGACTATCTTTTACTGTTGTATGCTAGCTGTTGTGGTTTTCATGTATGCATATAATTTGCTATTATTTTATTGATTTATAATTTGTTGTGGTTTAATATTGTAATTTGCTATTTTTTTATTCATGTAATTTGCTACTGTTTTTTGGATTGACTTTATTCATGTTATCAGTTTTACTCAATTAAAAAATGCTAATTGCTCTATTGTATTTATGTATATGCATACCTATATGATGTATTTGGATATTCATTATTGGCTATTTAAAAGTGACAACAGCTACTGTCATTGGAAATAAAAAATCTGTGTATGACTTATATGAGCTTAATCGAGTTCAGTTACTTGATCAAGCTCGGCTCGTTTATCTACGCCGAACCTGGTCATGTGTTCAAGCTCGACACATTTATATTAGCGGACAAACTAGACTCAAGCATAAACAAGCCGAGCTCAGGCTAGCTCGGCTCGTTGAGCACCCCTACACCATGTAGCCCAGCTCATTATGAAGTCAATGCAAAAAGTGCAAGGAAAAGGAGACATGAAGGAGGCAACATAATAAATGGAATTCAAACAATTTCAACAGTACAATCATCCAGAAATCTTTTTAAAAGTGAACCAGTAACTCTCCTTTCTGACAATAGAAGCCTCCACGTACAATAATGAGTTAATGATACATTGGTCTCAGGAGTCGGTTGAAACTAGATATCAGCAACCAGAATTGAATCCATCAAATATGCGGATGCCGGATGGGTACCCCTGAGTCCATTACTTCCTCTAGAAGTACCAATTGGATTCCAAGTCGTAATACTTTTAGTACATGTCAATGATAATTGGTCTAGAAAAAATTGTATCATTTATCAAAAGATATGACCTGACTCATTTAACTTTTCAGTCTCACCATCCCATCCGCATATGCTCCTCAGACATATAAGCTCAATAAGATTTTTTCTGCACCAAACTGATACAATGCCACTAAAGCAGATGAAAGGAGTGGCTTTAAAAATAGCAGGAGCAACCAAAGAAAAAAGCATTATACATTCAACCTGTTGTCAGTCTACATATAAATCGAGTCTCCAACTGATGTTCTGCTTCTGGGCTCACTGTCAAATAAATTGGTCGAAACTCCATTTTTCACTCCAATGTGCAGGTCCATGAGGTAATTCATACCTAACAATAAAATCACCCCAGACAACTCAATCACTCCAAGCTTATGCAGTAATAGAAGATGAAGCAGACCTCTTATTTCCCCTCTCTTCCTTGATGGCAGCAATAAGGGAATCTGCACCTGAGCCCAAGCCTCTTCTGCCCATAAGTTTCACACCTAATTTTTCACATAGGTAATTTAGTCTCACTTCATCCCCCCCTCTAACTTCTCTCAGTTCAAGTGCTTGCTGACGAGATAATAAGGTGTAAATATGAAGCTGTTGCTGCTGGTTGAAGTGAGACTGAAGCTGCTGAAATAGTAGTTTGTTAGAGTGTTGTTGGTCAGGCTTTGTCCCATCACTGCTACCCTTCTTCCTTGATCCTCCAAGTGTAACTCTTAAGATAGCTTCTGATTTAGATTCAGCCGATTGAGGTCCAAATATAATAGAGAAGCTTCCAAATTCTAGGTCAGGCTGCCTGAACAGATCAGCAAGGAGAGCAGCATAAGACTGTAAATTCTTCGATCGCCCATGCCCAACCTTCATTTTAGAACAACGGGCATTTGCATAGTTAGACATATTAGCAGCTTCTCTCAAGCCAGTCAAAAAAGCGCCATGCATAGTTGCAGGGTATCTCCTAGTGGTATGCTCACCAGCAAAGAAAAGCCTTCCCTCTCCAACATTTTCAGCAAGGATGTCATAGTCATCCCCGGATGCACCCACTGCAACATTAGAATATGATCCTAAACTAAAGGGATCACTCCCCCATCTTGTGCAAACTGTTTGGATGGGGTCAGGAACTTCAATTCCCTGCGGCTCAAAAATACCTAGAATTCAGCATAAGACAAAAGTTCAGAAAACCGAGGATCAACAACACAGATTAAAATAATAAGAGCAAGACGACGATGAACACTGTGATTAGTAGTACCCTTGAGAATTTGGAGGACTAGAGTAACAGAGTCGGTGGCATTCATAGTTTCAAACTCGACTGCAGCTTCCCCTGCAACCAAAGCTATCAGAAGTGGACCTCCAGCAACAGTTGCATAGCTATAGAAGAGAAAAAACTCCCCTCGACGGCTTAGATCATCAGACAGGTGACCAAACGTATCCAGATCAGTTCCCCAAAATGCAGTTGGGAAAAGCATTGCCACCTTATTCAGCAATCCAAATCCCAACCTCTTTATACCATCAAGCTTTCTTTGAGGCAACTCTGGTATGAACTTTATAGATTTGCTCTTCAACACGCCAAGAGGAACTGTGCACAAGGCCATATCTCCCTCAAACACCTGATTACCAGCAAGCACCTGCACGCCATCACCACCATAGTGAATAGTGTGCACAGTTTTCTCATAAAGAATGGGTACATTCTCAGCTAAAGACTGCACCAACCGCCCATTCCCTCCAGGAAGGAAACAATGGTCACCACCCATATCATAAGGATCATCCTGATCCCAATAAGCAAGTGAAAGTTTGGACAGCAATCCGGCGTTTGCATATTCGAGATTTGCAATATGCCAATTGAACAAACCCATTTCTTCCTCACTGACAGCACCGCCATAAACCTGCCTAAGAGTCTCAAGAGCTGCACCTAATGAGACATCGACCGACACCTCACCAATTGACTGTCTCAACTTGCTAGCCTTGTCTAGCAAACGGTTAAACGAGCTCTCGACCTTCACATCTGAAATGGGATCCACAGGTTGCCCGTCTGGTTTATACAAAGGGCACTTATCTCTCACCTTGTGCAAAGGGTAGTTGAGTTGTTTTGCCAATATCCCAAGTGGGTTGCCCAGAGTTCCCGTGAGCACGCTGCCGCCAAGATCGGCAGCTGCAAACTTGTTGCCGCCTTCCAAATTCTTAGTATAAACCCTGCCACCAGATCTCTTCCTACCTTCCAAAACCACGACCTTAAACCCCGACACCATCAACTGCCTTGCCGCTGCCAATCCAGCCAACCCAGCACCAATTATTACCACTGTATTTGATTTGCTCGGCTCGCTCGGAATCTTCTCTTTGATCGCCGGAGCAACCCCAAAATTTATGTACCCATGAGAAAGCAAGTAACCATATGCAGAATCCAACAGTTTCCTGAAGCGGGCAGGGATGATTTCTTCAAAAACCTCTTTGTACAACCAATTGGAGATATTTTCTCTCCATTTACTGAGAATGTGGTTTCTAATTATAATGTAATTCAATTGTTCAATGCCCCCAATTAACGAGACAACCCCTGAAACTATTTCCTCTTCAGTCAGAATATCAGCCGGAAAGCCAGCAGATAGAGCAATGAGTGCCTCTGCAGTGGCGTTCTTGTTTATAAAGATTATTTCATCCCTTAATTCTACGTTATTTCCTTCGACGGTATTACTCGAATCCATACCAGAATTAAGAAAATAACTACCACCATTTTCAGAAGCAGAAGCATCCGAGGGAACCTGATTGTTCGGTCGAACCGAAGGCGGTAACAAAGAGGCGGCTCTCCGCCGAAGCCCGCTCCGCTTGCGCTTGCCGGTGAAGAACGGTTGAGCCAGCCCGACCAGCGGATAGTTGGAACTTCGACTATTAGCATTGCGTTTGCCCGCAGTTGGGGCCTTCGAATTGGGGTTTCGATTGGTAGAGCTAGCCGGTGGATCGGCGGAGGCTTTCGAGCTAGGTTTCGCGCTCCGAGAGGCCGTCCGCTGCTCCTTGGCGGTCTTGGAAATAGGGGTTTCGCCCAGAAACCTTGTTGGGGGAGTGGTCGGTTTGAAGGAGCTGCCGCTAAAGAGCCCTAAAGGGCTTGTATTGTGAACGAAACTAGGGCTCTGGTTGGCGAAGTGCGAGGGGAACAGGAAATTGGGGTTCTGTACCTTCTGGGAGAATATGGCCAAGGGTGTGGGGTTCTGGAAATCGGGGAAGAGGCTCGAGAAGAACGACGATGGCCGGGGGTTTCGATCCGGAAGTGCGGTCGCCGGGACGCTATCGGGGTTGAGGTTAGGGTTTTCGTTAGCGTCGGGGTCGGGATTAGGGTTATGGTTAGGGTTGGGGAAGATGGTGTCCAGAGGCAAGGCTTCCGCAATCGAAGAATAAGGATTTCCGGTGGATTCGTCGATCGAATCGAAGAAAAGAGGAACCGTCGGAGGAGATCCCTCTTCCTCCATCTCTTCGTCTTCTTCTTCTTCACCTCTGAGAGAGAGAGAGACTAGGTCTCTGCACCACGTCAATAGCAGGTTTCCGGCGACGGAAGTCACGCCGGGATATTTTCCAGCAACCGGGAACTATCCTTTTTCCAGCGGGCGAAACGGGAGTTGCCTTCTTTTTGAGAGAAAATCGGCATAACGCGCGATGGGGAGTCGGATCTGGATCGGATTTATAACAACTAAAAATGATCGGATTTAGGTTCTGGATCATTGTCCTGTTTGGGTCTCACAATAGATTCCAGATCTGGATCTGATCTTCTGTTTCCGCATAGAAAAAATGTCAACCCTAAATTCTGCCCTGGACCCTATGTTGTACACTTACCCGATTCAGAGATCAGATCAAACAAGTCTTGGATACAACCCATACACTCACCCAGTTCAGATATCAGATCAAACAAGTCTTAGACCCAACCCATGGTTATGTTGGGTCTGGATTCTGTTATAAGTCCAATGCTATATAAACCTCCCAGGTTCAGAGATCAGACAAAAGAAGTCTTGGATCCAAACCATGTTTATGTTGGGTCAGGATTCTGTCCCAAATCCAATGTCGTATACCCACCGGTTAGAGATCAGACAAAACAAGTCTTGGATCCAAAACATGTTTATGTTGGTCGGGATTCCGTTCCAGATCCAATGTTGTATACCTAACCGGTTTATAGATCAGAACATACAACTAAACGTGCATTGGATCCAAACGATGTTTGTGTATGAATGTATGATACAGCATTCTTGCATCCAAGTATCAATCTGAATCCAAGTCCAACTTAAAGTCTGACAAGAGTCCAACCAATTATATGTGTATGTACATCCAATCCAATTAGGATGTATACCAGTGGCGGAGCAATAAGTTTTTCCTTGGGTGGGCAGACTTCGGGTCTTGGGGACAATGCTATGGTCTTGAAGGACGATCCATTTATTCGGACTAGTTGCGGAGCCAAAAAATTTGGCTGGAGGAACAGCCGTTCGTGGAGAGATAAAACTTAAATAAGCCTTTGAATTAAAATACAATTGTTACAAACACAAACAACTAAATTTATGAACATAATAAGATAAAACCTTAAATTATACTTTTAAACTAAAATAAAGATTGTTCACTTAAGAAATACAAACAACTAAATTTATGAAAATTTTACAATTGACATCTTCTATTTTTCATATTTTGAAAACAATTCATAATTGCATCATCACTGATGGTATCAAATGTCTCATTCTCTATGTAAGTAACCAAAGCATCATTGATCCATTCATCTCTCATTCTATTACGTAGACGACTTTTGATATTGTTCATAGCTGAAAATGCTCTTTCAACACTTGCTGTTGCAACTGGCAAAGTTAATGCCAACTTAATCAATAGATACACATAAGAAAATACAATGTGCTTTTGAGTTGCTACCATCATCTCTGCTAACTCTGCTAAAGATTTTAAACTTGAAAACTGATCACTGTTTCGCATGTCTGCAATATATATATATATCCAATTGATTTTCAAGTCTAATTATGTTTACTGTAGAAAAGTCCTTGGGGTAAAGCTCAGCAAGACGAATCAACTTATCTTTGTCAAAAGCAGAAAAAGAATTCTTTGGACTCAAGCATGCCATTGAAATGAGGAGCTCTGTATTTGCTTTAGTGAAACGATCATTCAACTCTTGAAGTTGTAAATCAATAATAGCATAAAACGCATCAATACGATAATGATGCAATGTGGTGATCTTTTCAACCTTACGTCTTGGTCGTCCTTGAGGTGTATGTGAGTCCCCTAGACCAGGAATCAGAATATCAAACCTCTTATAAAACATGAACACTTTGTTTATAAGAGAGTCTCATTCATTGTCTCTCAGACCTTGAAGGCACTGTTTTGACATAGTGACTAAACTCACAGCATTCACAATGTCTTGATCTTTTCGCTGAAGTGCTTGTGAAAGATCATCAGTTATTCCAAAAACTTTACACATCAAATGTAAGCAAAAAACAAATTCAAAATCTTGCAACTGATGATATAAAATAATTGCATCTGAGCTTTTTCCTGAATATGTATCTTCTGCAATGAAATCTAACACTTGAATAACAGAAGAATACATACTGAGTAAATTAACCAAAGCATCGTAATGAGAACCCCACCGAGTATCACCAGGTCGTTTGGAACTTATTTCTTGATTTAATCCTCGTCCTGTTTCAAGTTCACCCAATGCAAGTGCTTCAACAATTCGCATAAAATCTGCTTCTCGAATAAGCTCAGATCTCTTGCATGAAGTGGCAATCAGAAGCAAAGCCCCAACCGATAATCGAGGGACAGAGGGCAAAGCCCCCTGTCGAGAAGGGCTCGCAGAGGCAAAGGGGGTGAAGCCCCCCACCGGAAAAACACAAGTTGGAAAAGTCAAGCGACCCAGATGATGTATGAACTACCATTTCCATTCAATGACCTGACATAATAAATCTTATACATCTTCCTACTCAGATAGCACAACCAAGCAGAAAGCATTCACACTGGCCAACCTAATCCCCAAGCAAAACATTGACACCACAAATAGTACCTAGCAGAAGTCTCAGAGAATTGTAGTCCTATACTTTATGAGCATAGAAACTGCAACAGAAGTGTGAACTATAAAAGGGTCCAGTTGATCTACAAAAGCCAAAAGAACTGATCCATTGTGGATTTTGCATCCAAAATAATACACCATCAAAGTAGATGGCCAAGAACAAAAAATGGAAAGAGAGGTCAAGTGGTAACAATAAATTCATGATAAAACACATGGGGAAAGAAATCATAAACAACAGCAAATAAATGAAAAGATATGCTTTATTGTCTTATCTGCAAGTATATATAACTAAAGCAAAGCATTAGAGTGAAGAATCAACATGCAAAGGAAACAACCATTCTACATACCCATATTCAGATGCCCTTAACATCCTATAATAATGAAAACAAAAAATCTGTTTTAATTGATTAACTAGAAGACAAGCATGCATTCTGAACAAATCGGCTAGGCATAAAACTTCAGAAGATGTATTACATGTAAAAGCAAATATACTGAAATATATCTCAGCTTACCAAAATCAATCAAACTCAAAAGTCAGAGAAAATTAAGCTCTTGATAAAAGTCAAATTTATGATGAATTTCAGACCATGACAAAATCTGTTCTCATTCGATGCGGGAAATGTTTCAGATTTTTTAGTATAAAGAAATATTTTGGCAGATAGACTCTGTTTTACATCAGCAGGGTTTTTCCCCTTTTTGCTTCCACCGGTGAGGGTCAGCTACCTCGGTCAGTGACCGATAGCCATGATCAACTGCCAATTTTCTGATTACCTGCTGATGCTCGCCGAGGAGTTGAGGCCCTGAGGGGCTTCGATCACCAACGGCCTCTCCAGCGCCGCCGACATCCCTGTTTCATCGCCGATATCACAGGCTCACAGCCATCGCCAGACCACCAAGTTGTCCGGAATCCTAAAACCATCGTTGGATGAGTTTCTTTCAAATGGATTCCGACCATGGATCGTCATCGGGGAACCAACAATGGTTTCTATCGCCGGGCGTCGCCGTTTTCACCGAAAATTTAACGACTTCTCTGTAAGGTCAAGGGGGTTTTAACTTTTAAGCTCTGGCCGGCCATCCAGCTGCAATCGCCTAAAAGTATAGGGGATCAGATGTTCGCCGAAGTCCGCTGGGTGTCGTGCTGGCAGTCGTCGCCGGCAGGTCTTTCGGTCGGCGACATGGGTCGTCTGACGCTTTGCGGTTTCTGAGAAACCGAAGGCTTCGGTTTCTCAGAAACCACAAACAGGGTTATCGTGTTTTCAAAAGCAGGGTTATCGTGTTTGTCTGCCGATCGACTAGAAAAGCAAGAGAGAGGGGAGGTTACCTGCGACAGTGCGACGGTCGGCGGCTACGCCGGCTAGCGATGGTCGTCGGCGAACGAGGAGGAAGGTCCGACTGCTACACCGGTGCCTCGCGTCGTCAAAGCTTGGGGGGCACCGCGGGTTCACCGAAGGGAGGCCGACGACAGTCGACGGTGGATGCAGAGGACAGGGGAGGAGAGCCGGCGAATGGGGTTGTCGGTGTCGGAACGCCGAAACAGAAGGGCAGAGCACATAGGAAAGAGAAAAAGTGGCGAGGGTTTTACCCCTCGCCCCTTTCGACAGGCTCTAGACGTATTGAGAGTCCGGGTCACGAGTCGACTCGGTTTCCCGAGTCAACTCGGTTTCCCAAGTCGACTCTGTTTCGAATTCTAGTGTGGGCGCCCGCCCACCCATGCCCACCCGTGGCTCCGCCACTGATGTATAGTCTAATTGGATCCCAGTTTAGAATTGGCATTATGCATCTGGATCTAATTATCTAAAAATCAGTTCTAGCTGACTCAACTTGGACCCATTTACATTCATGTGTAGGGGTGTCAACGGGTCATGTTTGGTTAAGATCGGGGTGGAATCAGACCCAGACTTGATTTGAGATGCTGGTAACAGGTTCGGATTTGAGTCCAATCAAACCCGTCATAAGAGAAACTATAACCACACCCCATAAATTTATATTTTTTATCATTTTTACATTCAAATTTTGTGAATCTTAGTCAGAACTTGGGTCGGGCCCAAGTTCGGTATGAAAGTTCACAAACCATACCCAACTCCATATATTAATCCGACCCTTTCAGATCTCACCTCAAATCTATTTGAACATTTTTATTTATCACCAAACCCTCGCCCTATAAGTAAGGGTATCAACAGGTCTGATTTACCTAGACCTCACCCAGACCAAATCCTATAGGGTCCGGGTATGCTAACAAATAAGAAGACCCAGGTTGTGCCCGGGTTTGGTATGGAATTGCAGAAACCATATCCATCTCTATATATTAATCAGAAGGGCCGCCCCGGATTTTAAATGGAACTTATTTATCATCAAACCCTGACCCTATACGTTTTGGTTACGCGGGTCAAACCCGACGTATGAATAAGTCACAAAGACACTTGTAGGACCCGACACTTGACTCTAGTTAAACACGCATGTTTAAAAATTGCTTGAAAAACAATATGGGGCCCGGAAATTTCTTGAAATTTTCAATAAATAAAAGACTAGTTTTGATGTTTTAATATAAAAAATGCAATTTTTTATTGAAATATCATTAAACTGGCGACAAAATAGTGTTTGAAATACTAAATCAATGCTTGTACTTGTGTCACGGCTTGTCTGATTCGTATCGCACCCCAAATGGCTTGTCATTTTTACATAGCCTTTATAGTGGAATCAGGTGAACGTGTCTCACCCACTGTACGTTGCAGTGACAAGTGATACGAGTCAGACATGATAACATTATCCTCAATTTTTATTTTGTTTATTAATTTTTTAATAAACATGCATTTTTATATAATAAAATATCAAAATGCATTTATTTGTTTACTCGAAATTCGAAAAAACAACATGTTTTCATTAAAAAAATGAAGTTAGTGTTTTCAAAATATTAACTTTTCTATGTTGAAAAAAAAAAATAGAACTCTGTCAAAAAAAAAAAGTTCGTATAAGGGTCGAAAAAAAAAAAAACTAGAACTATGTAAAAAAAAAATTCAAGTCTCCTCGTGTTATCTATATTTTTTTCCTTTTTATGTTACAAAGGTAAAAGAAAAAAAAAGCATGCAATAAGGGTCGAAGGTCGAGTCGCACATGGGGGTGTCAATGGGTCAGGTTTGACCCGGATACATTCCTATAGAGAGGGTTTAGTGATAAAAAATAAGGCTCTATTAGAATCCGGGTTGGACCTGAATGGTCTGATTAATATATGGAGTCGGGTATGGTTTGTGAAATTTCATCCAACCGAGTTCCAATTAAGATGCACAAATTTTCAATGTAAAAATGATAGAAAATATTATTTTATCAGGTATGGTTCGGGTTTGGTCAATGTAATCCTTATAGGATTCAGGTATGGTTTCTCTTATGGCAGGTTTTGAACCTGGAAGCATCATCTCAAATCAGATTTGGGTCTAGTTCTACCTGGGTCTGAACCCAACCCGACCCTAGTCTTATTTGCGACACTCAATAAGGTTTTTCAATTACTTTAAAAACTAATAAACTAAAAGTATATGCATAGTGACAAAAGTTTAAAATGTCAAAATATCGGCAGAAAAAAACTTGTGAGAATTTGACTTTTTTTTTAATCTATTTTTTTTTTTTGCAAATTCTTGACAGTAAAATCAATTAAAAATATTAAAAAGAAATAGAAATAAAGCATATTTAAAAAACTGCACAAATTTTTATTATAAATGGCCGGTAAAAACATAAATATCATGTTTTTAAACAAGATTTTTATGTTTTTTTAACAAAAAATTACTATTTTTAACTTTCTGATAATTTTCCGCAAGATTTAGTATAAGAACTCATAACTATATATATAATATTACATGAAAAGGTTTAATTTATGATGTTTAACAAACAAACCATGCTAGTACACTTTTTTTTTCCTTTTTCTTTGTTTTTTATGACTAGCTATTTTTTTTTTTTTAAAAGCCAAACTGGGGTTAGGTAGACACCTATCAGAACAACAGCCGCCCCATGTGGCAGAGGGATTTGATATTGGGTCTTCACCTTGACACAGGACCCCGCTTACCACATGAGATACCACCTCGGTGGTATGACTAGCTAAAGCCAAGAATGGCTCGGGTCGTTTCCCAGCCCGAGGAAGCGCGGATCCCTTTTGTTGTTTGAGCACCAAGAAAGGAAGCCCCTCTACTAACATTTGTGGGAGTACCGACAAAAGATAGCGTGAGGGACACCCTCAGCATAACATTTTGTGTGGATCATAGGATTGTGCAGAGTAAAGTCCGATCCAATGCCCGTTACAACGTGATAGACCCAGCTAAGAATGCAAACAGGTTGGGTTTCAGATCTCAAAATACATTGGAGAGTCGGGTTGGTTCGGATGGATTCGGGACAGCCAAATTTTGCAGATTCCGCTTCTTGGGTTTGACCCATTTGCAACCCTAGACCCAGTTGCATTCTGGACCAACCAAAACCCCGGTTCAATCCTCGTAAAGATGGAGTTTGACCTGGGTCTTGTTAGTCTAGTGTTATTACTGTACTCGGATTTGGGTTCAGACTGAGACCTAGTTTTCTAAAATTAGGGTTTTGTATTCGGATCCAACAAAGATCAGGATCATATCCAATCCGCATAGTGACAAATCTCACGAGATTTATGAAAATATCTCCAGAAATTACCTGAAAGTTAAAAGCTGTGATTTCTAGCGTTATTTTCAATTTCTTATGATTCATTTAAAAAAAAACATAAATATTACATTTTTAATGGGACATTTATATTTTCATCAGCTGTTTATATTGAAAAAAACGTGTAGTTTTTATTTGTATTTATTATTTATATTTTATTAAAAAAGTATTTTTTATATTTTAATTTATTTTGTATTGCCAAGATTTTGCTGAAAAAACACGATATTTAAAAAAATTCAATTATCGTCAGTTTTTGGCAACCGATATTTTGCCGTTTTTAACTTTTGTCACTATGCCATTCCTTTGGGATCCCTTATGATATGACAAGAAGGGCAAACTAAACCCAAATATTACACAGTGGAAAGATTTTAGTAGGGTTTAAGTTCGAGATTTGGAGACTCCGCCCAGGGTGAGTCCTTCCCCTGTCTAGCCATGGTTCTGGCCTTCTTTCTCTACGTGCACGCTTAGAAAGATCCTTCTATTTTGCGAAGGTGGTGTTCATCACTATCTACACAGTTACCTCTTTTCCTTGAAAACCCACATTCAAAATCCCATTATCTCACTCCCCTTTTCTCAAAATCCAGTTTCTTCCGTCCTTTATCCCAGTTTTCCGCCCTCCCCACCTGCCCAAAATCGGAGTTCTTTGGTTCTTTTTGTATGTACAGACGTAGAACATCCTTCTTTGCTTTGTGGGTGGTGTTGCTTTTCACTCCCTGGCCTCCAACACCTATCAATAATTAGCCATGTTGAAGCTTTTAGCGGTTCCTTCTTTGAAGGGACGGCTGCAAAGGCTCCCTTCGAGCTTCTCCCTTCATACGGGCAATTTGGAGCAGGGGCAGCGTGGTTTGCTCAGGGTCTTTGGCGCTTTGTGGGGCAAAAATGGCGTAATTCCGGGTTCTAGAACGAGGGCGTTCTGTTCTGATGCTAGCGACGGGTCGGAGGCGGCAGAGGCGAAGGCGGAAACGGTGGTGGAGGGTGCCGAGGAAGCGGATGCGAAGTCGTCGAAGGCAATGGTGCCCACGAATCCGAAACCGGAGGACTATCTATCGGTCAGTCGGTTCAATTACGGTGGAATTCAAGTTTTCCTTTTTGGCTTGTTTTTGTTGATATGTTGGAATGGTTGTTTTGTTTTGTTTTGTTTTTTTAGTTCCTCTTTAAATTCTTAGTGAAATGAGGAAAGGAATTGGGGCTTTATGTACGTAAAAGGATTGAATTCGGGGCAATTTGGGGTTTGAATTGGGGATTTCTGTCTTGTTGCTGGATATATCGTTTGTGTCTTTTAATTATCGAGTCTTTAGATTTTTACAGATAGAGTTAGAAAGGATAAAATCTTTGTTAATTTCATCATACGTGATTTTGTTGTGAAAACTTCTATAGGTATCCTCCAGCTGAACTGATTTTTTTCTGGTAAAACAATCTCTTTATAGTTCCTCTGAAACACTTGGGAGATTCTTTGAGAAAAACTAGTATTTCTGCTTCTGATGGAAACATGCTATTGGTTGGCGGTCCCACACATGGCGTCAAACCAATAGATCTAAGAAGAAATATATGAATATCAATCTCAATGATATCAACTATCACATAAGTAGAATACGAGATCCTATCAATCCAAAGCTTTTTTTTTCTTCAAGACATACAAGTTGTTGGCATAGGTGGGAAGGAACTACTATGGAAGACAGTTCTTGGTTTCCATCCTTTGCCATAGTCCGTGGGCAGATGCAGTGGAGCAGCGGGACATAGCACTGGCCTCACTTAGCCCCATTTCCGGACCTAGCAGTAGATGGACAGGCGAGGCCTAAATTCAGACAGCCTGACCAGACTGTTTTTGTTAGAGCTGCTCCCATGCATGCAAGCCTTAACATCTTGCTCCCCAACTACATGACACGTGATCGAATTTATCATCCTTTTGTAGGGAATATTTGGTTCACATTTTCAGGGTAGTATCCAAGTGGGTGCTGATACTCCCTCTTGAACCATATGAATATTTATTGATCAGACCATTGTATCATTTTTTATTTGAATCATTTAGTTTCTTGGATTGGGTCTATTCTGAAATTTCTTTCTATGGACACCTTCATTTTGGAAGTCTACATCCATTTTGCAGCATAATATTTATGTTGCATACAAAATTTTATTGTTTATCACTTCTACGAATTGTTCATACTCAAAATGTTGCATCTCTTCTGAGACCAATATCTGTTTCTTGAACTATAAGTCTGAAATAAGTTGAGCAAGTGTATTTGTGTTTCTCTGATTGTTTGTTCAAAAAAAGAAGGGAACAGGAATTGGGTTGGTCCTTTTGTGGTAGTAACAGACTTCCTCCAGGCTTTTATTGGAGACCTCAGAACTGTTCTCTTTGGATTCATGGATGGAAATCTGTTCAATATTTCTGTGGCTTGTCTGTTAATCAAATGCTACATTACCATTACCTTATCGGCTATAATGTACTGCTTTCTCTGCTTCTTTAAGAAATTTTCTGGCTTCCTTCCATGGTTGTATTGTTCATCAAGTTGATATGATTCACAACTGGAGTTCTTGTGGCATCACATAAGTAGAATACCAAATCCTATCAACCCAATAACTTTTTTCGAGAAATATGAGACATACAAGTTGTTGGCATAGGTGGGAAGGAACCACTATGGATGACAGCTCTTGGTTTCCATTCTTTGCCATAGTCCGGGGGCTAGATGCAGCAGGGCATAGCGCTGACCTTGCTTAGTGCAATTTCTAGACCTAGCAGCAGTGAAAGGCAAGGCCTAAATTCAGGCAGCTGAACCGGACTCTTATCGTTTGAGCTTTGAGCTGCTCCCATGCATGCAAACCTGAACATCTTGCTCCCCAACCACATGACACATGATTGCATTTAGCATCCTTTTGTAGGGAATATTTGGTTCACTCTTTCACAGTAGTATCCAAGTGGGGGCTCCCTCTTGAACCATGTGAATATCATTTTTTCAGATCATTGTGTCATTTATTATTTGAATCATTTAATTTTCTTTGACCGGGTTTTTTCGTCCAAATTTTCTTTCTATGGGCGCCTTCCTTTTGGAGGTCTACATCCATTTTGCAGCATAGTATTTATGTTACATACGGATTTTACTGTTTTATCACTTCTACGAATTGTTCATACTCAAAATGTTGCATCTCCTCTGAGACCAATATCTGTTTCTTGAACTATGATTCTGACTCTGATAAATTTGAGCAAGTGTTTTTGTGTTTCTTTGGTTGTTTGTGTTAAAATATGTAATCTCATATAATATCTCATATGTAATCTCATAGACATGTAATGTTTTATCTCCTTTCTAGTTAGGATTTTTCGTTTAATTAATTCTAGTTAAAATACAACTAGAATTAGCCAAACCAGTCCATCATTGGACTGATTTAGCCTTTACCTTTTTGACCAAGTCAAAAAGGTAAATCCAAAAAGAGCTGTTGGACTCCCCAACAGCTCTATTAGAGCCGTTGGAGAGTCCAACAACTCTCTTAAGGCTTCTCTCTACCTCTCTATAAATATGGGGCTATTCTCCTTGTAAAGACTTACTCTTGTTTTGGGTTTTTATCTCAAATCAATAAAATTGTTTATTTTTCATTTTTATACCCGTTTCGGGTTGTGTGTATTCTTAAGTTCTCTTTGTGAACCTTTGTGGTTCTTATGGTGTATTTGTGAGAACTTGTTGAGAGACATTTGTTGTAGCGTATTTTTCACTTTCTTACATGGTATCAGAGCAAGGTCGGTGGACATGTATTGGGAAGCGTGCCATGCAACTACTCTTCAAGAAAGTGAAGTCTCTTTGAAGGAGTGATCGTGTGTAGCCTTGAAGGGCGTGGAAGGCTACTCATTTTCAATCTTTGTGGTTAAAATATTCTTCTTCCCACTTGCTTTTCTTTTTTCCCTCTCATTCCCAAGCTTGTAAAATGGATGACAATGATAATGTCACCATTAAGTCCATAAAACTCAACGATTCAAACTATGTAACATGGGCTTCAATCATGAAGCATCTTATTTGGGGAAAGGGTCTATGGGGCTTAGTTGATGGAACCGATAAGGAACCTAAACTAACACTCACTAAAGAAGAAGGTGGAAGAGAAATACCTCTTTCGGAGGTGGAAAAAACTAAGGCCATCTCCACATATGAAAAAGAATGGAAAGAATGGAGAATGGGTCACGCCAAGATCATGTCTTGGCTAATTTCTAGTGTAGACATAAAGAAGTGTTCAAGTCTCGCAAAATTTGAACATGCTAATGATGCGTGGGAATATCTTAAGAGAATGTATTCTCTTAAAGATATTGCTCATATATGTAACTTACAAGAAAAGGTTCGGAATATGGTTCAAGAGGAGAGAAGTATTAGAGAATACTACAATAGCTTATCCGAACTATGGGAAGAGTTGGCTCTTCTTGAACCAAAGTGGCATTGTCCACAAGACATTGAGCTTCGCCAAAATCAAGTAAATGCGGAGCATTTTTTTCAATTTATAAATGGGTTGAGACCCGAATTTGAATCAACCAAGTCCGCTCTTCTACATCGGGGAAATGTTCCCTCTATTGAAGATACCATTGAAGAGCTAAGTATGGAAGAAAATAGACTCAAGAAACGAGTCGACAAAAGCGATGATGATACAGTTTTAGCTGTATTTAGACCAGGTAATCACATTCGCACATACAAACCTCCACATATTGGGAGAATAAACAATGAAAGGCAAGGAGGCGATTTTGAAAGGAGAAAAGTTATTTGTTATTACTGTCATGAACCCGGACATGTTAAAACTTACTATCCAAAGTTGAAAAAATCTTATGAGAAGAAGGTAGTTGTTGTTGAATCAAAAGAATCAAATGAGACATCCATTGGAAACATGTCCCTGTCTTAGCTGGTGGAGGCTCTACAACCTCTTCTTAAAGGAACTTCTCCCTCAGCTGGAGTTGCGATATCTTCTGTTGGCACCTCCGATCCAGGTAAACCCCTATGGCTTCTTGACTCTGGTGCTTCTTTTCACATGACACCAAATTTAAAATTACTGTCGCATTGTTATGACTCAAGTGGATCGAGTGTTTTTACTGCGGATGGAACATCCCTTGAGATAAAAGGAATAAGAAATTTCGAAAATAACTCTCAAAACTCAAAAGGATTTTGTGTTCCAAAGATTAGATATATCCCCAAACTTAATCTAAATCTCTTATCTGTTTCTCAATTAACTGATCATGAGTGTAATGTTTCCTTCTCTTCTCATGATTGTCAAGTACAGGATCACTAGTCAGGGAAGCTGATTGGGGAAGGCCATAGAGAAGGAGGCTTATATTACATGGATTTTTTGGAATTACCCAAGAAAACATTATGCTTCAATGTTCAAAAAGTAGGCTTGGATCTTTTACACCAAAGATTTGGTCACCCTTGTATATCCAAGCTTCAGTACTTTCCAAACATGGAAAAAATTTGTAATTTTGAAACTTTCACTTGTGAAAAATGTATTCTTGGAAAAATGAAACGACTAGCATTTCAAGAAAGAACTTTTGTCTCCACTCGACCACTTGAATTAATTCACTCTGATGTTTGGGGTCTTGCACCAGTTACGTCAAAAGGTGAGTTTTTATACTATGTAATTTTCGTGGATGACTTTACACGATATACCTGGATTTACTTTCTCAAACAAAAATTTAAAGTGTTCTCTTTTTTTTAAATATTTCATAATATGGTCAAAAATCAATTTAAGAATGATATTTCAATATTTCGCACTGATTCAGGGGGAGAATTTTTATCAACTGAATTTAAAGAATATTTGAACTCACATGGAATTTCACACCAAAAATCTTGTCCCTATACCCCTCATCAAAATGGGTTAGCTGAGAGAAAACACAGACACATTATAGGAACAACTAGAACACTACTTATCACACATCAAGTTCCTAAAGTTTTTTGGGCCGAAGCTATTTTGACTGCTGTGTATCTTATTAATAGGATGCCCTCATCCTCAATAAAGAATATTTCTCCTACTGAAAAGCTTTATAAACAAAAACCTGATTATTCTAGACTGAGGGTGTTTGGGTGCAAGTGCTTTGTTTTTACAGATAAGAATGATAAATTCTCTCTCCGTGCTATACCCTGTACTTTTTTAGGATATGCAAATAATAAAAAAGGATACAAATGTTTTGACCCTAAAAACAACAAGTTATACGTTTCAAGGAATGTATCCTTTCTAGAAAATGAAAGTTTTTTTGAAAACAAAAATTCTACTGAAATAGATGAGTATTCCTTCTTGTTGGATCTAGTTCCAAAGGATAGTGTAAGAGAAATTGATCTAGATGATCAGATGGATGTGATTGATTCTGATCCTCATAGAAATAGTCAAGATTGTATTCAATACTCTAGACGAGGAAATTTAGAAAGACAGTTTGCCCTGGATAAATACACAAGGGAACATGAATCTGCCTCTTCATCTAGAAAATCCACTAGGATCTCGAGGGTTCCTACAAAGTTTGTGTCATATCAGTCTTTTTCAACAAAACATCAAGCCTTTATTGCTCTAATTCATTCCTATGAAGAACCTCCCAGTTATGATATAGCCAAGGATCAACCAGAATGGGTCAAGGCTATGAAAGTGGAATTAGAAGCCTTAGAAAAAGCAAATACTTGGACCATTCAAGACCATTCTCCAAACAACAAGAAACCTATTGGTTGTCGCTGGGTGTACAAGGTGAAAACCAAGAGTGATGGCACTCTTGAAAGATTCAAGGCCCAGTTGGTGGCAAAAGGCTATTCCCAAGAATATGGAATAGACTATGAAGAGACCTTTGCCCGAGTAACTAGAATGACCACTGTTAGAATCCTAATAGCTCTTGCATCAATAAAGGGATGACATATCTTTCAAATGGATGTTAAAAATGCTTTTCTAAATGGAACTTTAGCTGAAGAAGTATACATCGACCCACCACCAGGAATAAATATACCTAAAGGGAAAACACTTCGCCTAAACAAGGCTTTATATGGTCTCAAGCAAGCTCCAAAAGCTTGGTATGATAAGTTTAGTAAGATTATGCTTGATTTTGGTTTTCGATTTTGTCTTACTGACACAACTTTGTTTGTTAAGAATTCTGATGCAGGTATTATCATCCTTCTACTCTATGTTGACGACATGATCATCACTGAAAGTGATAAACAGGGAGTTTATGATATTAAAAAATTTCTCAAAACACATTTTGAAATGAGTGATTTGGGTTTTTTGAAATATTTTCTTGGTATAGAAGTTGCCTACTCACCTAGAGGTTACTTGCTAACTCAATCTAAGTTTGCATTAGATATTGTTGCTAGGTCAGGTATTTCAGATGAAAGACACGTTGATACTCCTGAGATTGTGAATGTCAAAATGAAGATTGATGATGGAGAGCCACTCGAGAATCCGACTCCGTATAGGCAACTTGTTGGGGCTCTATCGTATCTATCTATCACAAGACCTGACATTACACATGCGGTTCATACAGCCAGTCAATTTCAACATGCTCCAACTTCTGTTCATATGGGAACAATTTTGCGTATTATTAGATATATCAAAAATTCTATTTCTCGAGGATTATTTTTATCCGCTTCCTCTAACTTAGAATTGCTTGCTTATACTGATGGAGATTGGGGTGGTGATCCAAATGACCGCCACTCAACTACAGGTTTTTGTGTCTTTTTGGGAGGATCCTTGGTGTCTTGGCGATGTAAGAAACAACAAAAGGTCTCTCTCTCATCAACTGAAGCTGAATATAGGGCAATGGCTACAACTACTATGGAATTAGTCTGGCTTCGACGTCTACTTTCCGATATGGGAGTTGAAAGTCCAAAAGCATCAAATATGTGTTGTGACAACAAGAACTCTATCTATATTGCAAGCAATCAGACATTTCATGAACGCACCAAGCATATAGAAATGGATTGCCATTATGTTCGAGAGGAATTTTTGCGTGGCACCATCAATCTTCCCTATGTTGCTTCAGAATATCAGCTGGCCGATTTCTTCACCAAGCCTCTCGCTGCTCCTAGGTTTCACTTTCTCTTAGGCAAACTTTCGGTTATCCAACCGTAAGTTTGAGGGGGAGTGTTAAAATATGTAATCTCATATAATATCTCATATGTAATCTCATAGACATGTAATGTTTTATCTCCTTTTTAGTTAGGATTTTTCGTTTAATTAATTCTAGTTAAAATACAACTAGAATTAGCCAAACCAGTCCATCATTGGACTGATTTGGCCTTTACCTTTTTGACTAGTCAAAAAGGTAAATCCAAAAAGAGCTGTTGGACTCCCCAACAGCTCTATTAGAGCCGTTGGAGAGTCCAACAGCTCTCTTAAGGCTTCTCTCTACCTCTCTATAAATATGGGGCTATTCCCCTTGTAAAGACTTACTCTTGTTTTGGGTTTTTATCTCAAATCAATAAAATTGTTTATTTTTCATTTTTATACCCGTTTCGGGTTGTGTGTATTCTTAAGTTCTCTTTGTGAACCTTTGTGGTTCTTATGGTGTATTTGTGAGAACTTGTTGAGAGACATTTGTTGTAGCGTATTTTCCACTTTCTTACAGTTTGTTGAAAAAAGAAGGAAACAAGAATTGAGTTGGTCCTTTTCTGGTAGCAACAGATTTCCTTCAGGCTTTTACTGGAGACCTCAAAACTGTTCTCTATGGATTCATGAATGGAAATCTGTTCAATATTTGTGTAGCTTGTCTGCTAATCAAATGCAACATTAGCATTACCTTTTTGGCGATAACGTATTGCTTTCTTCGAGCTTCTCTGCTGCTTTTTTAAGAAACCTTCTGTCTGCTTTCCATGGTTGTATTGTTCATCAAGTTGACATAACTCACAACTGGAGTTGTGCCATTTTCAGTCTAATTTTTGTTATGATTGCTTCATCACATATAATGATTAATCTTTTTAGTACATTTTATCCATTAATTTTCTGCTTGGTAATGAAATTTATGTCATTTGGTTTCCCGTGATTTGCTATCTTTAGTGTCCTAATTGTGGTCCCACTTTGCTTTTAATTGCAGGTTTTAGCATTGCCCTTAATGCACAGGCCTCTCTTTCCTGGATTCTACATGCCAATATATGTGAAGGTATTGTAAAAAGCACCTGTTGGACTAAGTTTCGATATGGCTTCTATTGTATGCTTTCTGATATGGATATTGAGAGGGAAGAAACAGTTTCTTTTTTTGCATTTTTTAGGGATTTTTTTATATTTGTGATTAGGGGTGGCAATCGTGTCCTGTTGGTGGGTCGAACCGACGGGTTGGCAGGTCAGCATACCTCAATCCGAACCCGACCCATTCATTAAACGGGTTGGTTGTGGCAAACACGAACCCAGCCCGTTTAATAAACGGGTAACCCGACACGACCCGCCAACCCATTTAATAAATGGGTTGGGTCGGGTAAACGGGTTCTCAGGTTCGTGGGTCGGGTTGACGGGTCGACGGGTTGGCGGGTCGATGGGTCGGGTTGACGGTTCGGGTTGGCGGGTTGACCCACCCGCCTAACCCGTTTATTAAACGGGTCAGCCGGGTTGGCAGGTTGGCATACCCCCAACCCGAACCCGACCCGTTTAATAAATGGGTTAGGCGGGTCGACCCATTTATTAAACGGGTTGGCTTAAGCCCAACCCGAACCCGCCTAAGAGGCGGATTGGCGGATCGTGTCAGGTTTTACCACCCCTATTTGTGATATCTATGATGTATAATTTTTCCTTTAGGCTTGTTTCTTCTCTTCTGCCTTGCAACAATATTGATATTTGATTTTGACTAACAATTCCATGGAATTTTTTATGTTGAATTTGTTACGGATGCTTCTGCCTTTATTCATTTTTTACTGCCATCTAACTTACAAGTGGTTACAATACTTTTTGTTTGAGTTCTTATTTAAGAGGAAGTCTCATTTAAAATCTGTGGATTTTCACAGGATCCAAAACTATTAGCAGCTTTGACGGAAAACTACAAGAGATCAGTACGATATGCTGGTGCCTTCCTTGTAAAGGATGAACCTGGAACTGATCCAATCATTGTAACAGGTTCAGAAACTGAAAAAAGCATATATGACCTCAAGGCAAAAGAGTTGTTTGAACGCCTCCATGAAGTTGGTACTCTAGCACAGGTATCAATTGTTGTTTGAGAAGGCTCAAGTGGTTCCAATAGTAGTTCCATTATGTAAAACAGAGGAAATGCAAGGATTTGTTTGATTATTTCTCTAATATAAAATTACAAAATTACTCTGTGGTCCCCTTTGTGGAATCACTTTTAGTGAGCCTTTTTGTGATGTTGAATATGCTTCTCAACAGATTACTAACATACAAGGAGAACAAGTGGTGCTTTTGGGCCATCAGCGGTTGCGGATAACTGAGATGGTTTGCCAGTCCTATATTTCTAATTTTTTATTGTTTTTTTAGATGTTAGTCTTTAATCATGTTGTCACTTGTGTGCAGGTTGACGAGGATCCACTCACAGTTAAAGTTGACCATATCAAGGTGTGTTGTTTATATCATTTATCTATTCTATATTCTGGTGCCTTTTTCTTCTATTTTAGGCATGTATTGGTGGAGTGTTGGTAGGTGGGTGGGGGGGCATGTGCAGCTGCAGCCACGTGTGACAATGCCCAGATGCAATGTTAGAGCTGGTATCTCTAGGACTCTGGGTACTGGCATACACACATATAATCCAATGTGTATTATATATTTCCCTCATATGTTTCTCTATTAATTTCTTCATATTTTAGTCTATGTTATAAATATTTGTGATATTTTGAAATATCATGATTTGATTGTGATAATTTTCAAATGCCAATATATTCAGATTGTGTCACCTTTCAAGTGCAAATTCAAATTCCTGTTCAATCAGCTTTATCCCTTTCATGAGCTCAAGATTGGGCTCGAGCTTAGGCCATAGAGTGCACTAAATGATCTCGAGCAAGCCTTTAGACAAGCAAAGTGGCCATTTATCGCGTATTTCGTTGTCTGACATAGTTGTACCCTGTATATGAAGCTGTTTATAGCACATCATTTTATCTACTCCAAATAGTTATCTTTATGGCTGGAACCACTTACACCAAACATCACAAGGACAAAATGTTTTTTGTTGCATGCTTTAAGGCATTTTCATCATATTTTTGGGAGCAACATGTTTTTTGTTGCATGATTTCAATTTTTTAAGGCTGTTCAGTATAGTAATGAAGAAAGAAAGAAAACAGTATGTCCAAGAGAGTCATGTGTGTGATATCTTTTAGTGAAAGCCACCATTTGACTTACTCATTGCCTTCCATTTCAAGCTTAAATTTGTTATCTGCTTGTCTATCAAACACCTCAAAATCTATGTCACAGGGATTCAGCTAGCAGGGTGCCACACCCGCGTCGATGCGACGCGGGTGCAGGTGCGGCACCGGGTGCGGTCAACCCGACCCTGGGTGTGGTCAACACACCCAGAGTCATTTTGGTCCAATTTTTCAGACTTAAAAAAATGCCAAGAATTTTTTTTTTAATATATGTCACATGGATTCTCCAACTAGGTGTCGCACTCGCACCCGATGTGGTCAACCTGACCCTGGGTGCAGTCAACGCACCCAGGGTCATTTATGTCCAACTTTTGGACTTTATATATATATATATATATATATATATATATATATATATATATATATATATATTATATTTTTGCTGCACACCTGCACCCGGGTTTTTTGGAAGTGCCGCATCCCCGCACCCGCACCCATGTGACATAGCTCAAAATAAGGCAAAATAAAATATTGCTACCTGAACGAGACATTTTTATTGCTGTTTTTTTTATATATTTACACTATGGAACCACCCCTAGGATCAGAGACCTAGCTCCGCTAGCTCTGCCTGCCGTACTTACGATTGTTGTCCTAGCAGCGTAAAACTCCCTTGCCCCCAGGGAGTCGCCACGTCTCAGCTTGCATAAGGGGTGACACCCATGGGATTTGAACCTAGACCACCTGCCTAGCGGCCTAGGTCCCATCCCACTATGCCAAACCCCTTTGGGGCAATTTCATTGCTGCTTGGCAGTGTTATTAAAAACACGCCTCAAGGCGCAAAAAGCATGCCTTGCCTCAAGGCGAGGGGCTTTATGCCTTGAGGCGCAAGGATAAGGCGTAAAATCTCTGGGGCGTGCACCTCGTAGGCCTTGAAGCGCATGCCTCGAGGCGAGGCACGCCTCAAGATGAGGCCCATATGCCTCATTGCTTTTGGTCAAATAAGGGTCAAAACCCTTATTTGACCAAAATTTAGGGCTTAAACCCTTTTATTTTGTTGGTAGATCTCTCATACAACCTCTCTCTCTCTCTCTCTCGTCTCTCACGCAACCTCTCTCTCTCTCTCAACTTCTCTCTCTCGTCTCTCACCGAAAACTAGGGATGGCAGTGGGCCGGGGGAAAGCGGGGCCCCGCCCCGTTTGGAACGGGGATGAAGGGTATGAAACAGGGATGGAGGCGGGGACGAAGGTTAAAATCCATCCCTGTTCGGGGATGGACGTACACTTTTCCCCGCCCGTCCCTGCCTCGATCCCCGCCTCACCCCCGCCTCCGTCACTTTTCCCCGCAATATCCTTGCCCCGCCCCGCCTCATCCCCGTTTGAACCGGGGATGGAGGACATGAAACAGGGATGAAGGCGGGGGTGGAGGTTAAAATCCATCCCCGCCGGGGATGGAGGTTCTAATCTTGAGGCGGGGCGGGGGTGGAGACCTTGTCCTCTGCCCCGCCCCACTGCCATCCCTACCGAAAACTGGTACTGTCTCTCTCTCATCTCTCAATTTTTTTTCACATGCAGTCTTCTCCCACACAGTCTTAGCATAAGTTGATGATTTCAGAAACTTTGGAGAGAAGTTTTTTTTTACAATTTTCAATGTTTAGAGTCTGCGTGTGAAAACAAAAACATGTGAACTTCTCTCGCTTTTTTTTTCACACACATGATGATTGTGCTTTGCAATTTTGTTCTGAATCTGGTGCTCTGTAAATTTACCCTGCTTTTCCTTAAATATGAAATGATGCAACAAAAGCTTAAAGTTTCTAACGTTACACGCTTGCAATTTAGTCAATATCACAAGAAAAATATGTATTAGACTGGTCATAGCCTGTTCCATTCAAGAAAGTCAGATTATGTGAACTCTATTGTGCGTGCTTGTGCACGTAAGTCTCAAGCTACCCTTGTCACTCATTCTTTTGCCTTTCTATTCCTCCAAATTTTGAACTTTTTCTGTTGGCAATGCCAAATGAGAACTTGCCATTTGTCTGCCTTCATGCTGCTTAAGCAGTAAAAATGAGTCAGTTGATTGATGAAATACAAATTAGTATGCACTATTGAATATTTACTTTGCAGATTATTACAATTTATGTAGTATGGATTTAATGATTGATGAATATTATTGTGTTGTATGACTGACTATTTGTTAGTTTATTCTTTCTGAAACCATTATCACAGTTTAAACCTTTTTTTTCTGGGGTAACTTTCAGTCATAGTCATGTCTTGGTTGTAGGTAAAATCTTTGCTCTTGGGATATTATAAGCTTTTAGATAAATCTTGGCAAAAATCTCTGTACTAAAAAATACAATATAACAATAATAGTAAAATAAGTAGGTTTCAGTAATTTTCTTTTCAATAATGTAAAGAGAACATGGAAAATCTCTTAAAAATAAAAATAGAAACTAAGAGTACTTGTATTTAAGATATAGAAAGCATAAGCAAGGAAAAGTTTTGTAAATATAGTGATAAATATCAGGGTATTTTAGAAATGTTTTCAACTTCTAAAAGTTTTAAGCTTTTAGAAGTGATAAATTTTTTATTTATTTATAATTTTAGATATTTTTTTTAGTTTTTTTAAGTTTTAAAAAAAAATTTGAGGCTTACGCTTTACGCCTCGCCTCCGATTTTGGTGGAGCGCCTCGCTACGCCTCAACGCTTTTCACAACACTGCTGCTTGCTAACACATTAATGTAAAAGTATCTTCAACAATATACTTTAGTTGATAACGCAATAACCTTGAGAACAAATGTGTGAACATACACACCCAAGAACACTTGTGCACAACAAGCACAACACACCGAATCACAAATGTGCAAATGCACTCATAAGTTTCATAAACAACTAAAGAGGTTGGGCTATAATCCCAAATCCCTTGAGAAAATACAAGAGGAGCTGCCCATATATATAGGGCTTTGAGAAGGCCTTGGGAGGGGCTCCACATAGTCGTTGGAGCCCCTCCAACGGTCACAAATGTGACCGTTGGAGGGGTCCAACGACTAGTGGGTTGGGCCCCTCCCAATGCAAGTACAATGCATTAAATGCAAAAAGAAAAAGGAATAAAGAAAAAAGAAAAAGAAAATAAATACAAAAACATATTCTCGAAAAAGAATGTGTAAAATTCCTAAACTACCCTTACTAGGAATATATATATATATATTTTATATATATAATTGGTAAATACATATACATATATTATATATATGTATATGTATTACCTTATATATATAAAATATATATGCGAAATTACAAGTTTGATTACATAATTTAACAATTAAATATACAAGTTGTATGAATGGCTAGTGGAGATAGTCCTTCACTATATCGGTTTCAGAGACATGGTTTCTCATGGCTAATCGGCTACATCACCAAGCAAATGGTGATTCCTTATGATTGTTTCAAAGAGAAAATCTGTTTTGGAAGGTTATACACAATTCTGACTATATTAATGACATATCTGCACACCATGAAGTTGCTTCCGTTTGGATGTTTGGTGCTTTTATACACTTGTAGTCTTCACCGTAGTATGAGAAGACCAGATATGTGGTTGATATTTAGATATTAATGATGCCAAATTACTAATCTTGTGCAGGAAGAACCATATAATAAGGATGATGATGTCATAAAAGCAACTTCATTTGAAGTTATTGCAACATTGCGCGATATTTTGAAGACTGGTTCTCTTTGGAAAGACCATGTTCAACCTTACACTCAGGTGGATACCTATTTTGATGAATCAATGTGTTCTGACCTTTGATATATGTCCCATATTTCATGATGCATAGGGCCATTAGCTTTGTTATCTTTCTTTATTGCTGTATGTTTTTTCTTGCTCTTATTATTGTTGTCTCATCTGCTGTTCAGTTTCAAGTTTGTTTATAAACGGGAGAGATTGATTCATAATATAGACTCTGACCAAACATGATCCTTAGTAAAACATATTGAGTGCTAGAAGGTTGCATAGATGAACCTTGGTGCAACAGATCAACTGGCAGAGGACAAGAGGCCTGATGGGAAAGAGGCAGAGATTGATTTGTGATATTGAATACTTGCATGTATATCTTTTTGGAAATCAATGTTTTGCAAGGACAAAATTAATAATCCATGTCATGACTGTGATGCCATCTTGCATTTAGTGTATTTCTTATTTGGTATTGGGGAATCTTTGATGATAAAGGTGGTTTTTTTCCATCAACAGTTGTGTGTCTTACTGCCCTAGACCATGCATATGGTAGTAAAACTTGGAAACTGAGTTGACATCTATGTAACCGCGACACGTCTAAATGATAGCCGTACCCGTGTCAATACGAGCGTGGGTACCGGGCCTAGTGTGGGTACACCGCGGGTCGGGTCCCGCACTACCCCTCAGTTTGGGTCCACCACAGACCCGGATTTTCCATGGTCAAACCAGGTTCAAAGGGGCGGGACCATTTTGGTCCCACCGCCCCACTCATTTCTTAATCCCCCCTCCTCCCTCTCTCTTGAAACCCTCGATTCTCGATGCTCTCCCCTAAATCCTCGACTCTCTGCTCTTCCCCTCTGTAACTCTCGTCCTCCCCTTCTCTCTCCCTTGGCGATATCGATTCCCCTCCTCCCTCTTTGTCTCTCTCCCCTTCTCTCTCCCTTTGTCTCTCGATTCCCCTCCTCCGCCTCCACCCCTTCTCTCTTCCTCAGCGATATTGATTCCCCTCCTCCCTCTCTCTCGAAACCCTTGATTCTCGATGCTCTCTCTACTCTCCCCTAAATCTTCGACTCTCTGCTCTTCTCCCCTGTAACTCTTGTCCTCCCCTTCTCTCTCCCTTGGTGATATCGATTCCCCTTCTCTCTCCCTTTGTCTCTCGATTCCCCTCCTCCACCTTTGTAACTCTCGTCCTCCCCTTCTCTCTCCCTCAGCGATATTGATTCCCCTCCTCCCCCTCTGCCTCCCGTCTTCCCCTTCTCTCGATTCCCCTCTAAGCCTCTCTGTCTCTCTCTTTCTTGTTTCCCCATCCATCTCATTTTCCTCTTCCTCCTCTCTCTCTCTCTCTCTCTCTCTCTCTCTCTCTCTCTCTCTCTCGGCAACTGCAACTTGAAGGAGCTCACCTTCGGCGGGCGGTGAAGAGGTAGGAGCAACATCTTTTGTTTTTTTTTTGTTTTAGGGTGTTTTCTTTTTATAACTGAATATATGTTAAGTTATAAACTGAAGATGTCTCTACACGGAATATTAACATCTTCAGTTTTGTTTATATTCAGTTTATAACTTTCGGTTTCTAAACTGAATATAAACTTTCGGTTATAAACTGAATATTAACATCTTGAGTTTATAAATTATAACTTTATAGTTTATATTCAGTTTGTATTCAGATTCAATATATATTTTCAAATTTTAATTTAGATATATTTAGTTTATATTTTCAGTTAATATTCAGTTTATAACTTTATAGTTTATATTCAGTTTCTAATTTTCAGTTTATATTCAGATTGTATTTTGAATCTGAACTCCGCCTGTGTAGTTATACACTGCCGGTCCCAAGCCTGGATAAAGGAGGAGGGTTGCGGTAGGCCTGTGACAGCCAGCATAAAAACTTTGTCATATCCTATGAAAATGAACCAATATGAGAATTTCGTTGGGGCGTTCCCTACTGAGCGACGCACTGTACTCTCTAGGCCCAGAGGCAGTGATAAATGTGCAAGGGTTGCTAGGTCGTCGCCCAGAAGCGACGCGTCACACCGGCGCCCGGGTGTGATGTCAAATAGGCAAGGGTTCCCTCACTTTATTGGACGGGTGGGGGTAAAGAAGTTAGTCCAAGACCATAAAATTAGGTTAGCCACTTGGAACATAGGGTCTTTAACTGGTAAGTTGGTAGAGTTAGTAGATGTTATGTGTAGGAGAAAGATTGATATTTTATGTCTACAAGAGACCAAATGGGTAGGTGAGAAAGCTAAAGTGATAGAACCTTGGGGATATAAGATTTGGTATACAGGAATAAATAGGAATAGGAATGGAGTAGGGATTGTTATGAGTCGTCAGTTTATAGATAATGTAGTTGAGGTCCGTAGGAAGGGTGATAGAATTTTACTTATTAAATTAGTATTAGGTACGGATATTATTAATATTATTAGTGTTTATGCACCTCAAGTAGGTTTAGATGATTCCATTAAGCATCAATTTTGGGAAGATTTAGATGGAGTAGTACAAGAGACATCTTATGGAGAAAAACTTTTCATCGGCGGTGACCTTAATGGACATGTAGGCATTAGTAGGGATGGATTTGAGAATATCCATGGAGGCTATGGTATAGGAGAAAGAAATGAAAGTGGAGAAAGGATTTTAGATTTTTGTTTGTCCTATGATATGATCTTAACAAACACTTGGTTTAGGAAGAGGGAGTCTCACCTAGTAACATTTAAAAGTGGGGTTAATACGAGTCAGATAGATTTTTTCCTACTTAGAAAGAGAGATAGGGGTTGTTGCATCGATTGTAAGGTTATACCAGGAGAAAGTGTAGCTACACAACATAGAGTCTTAATTTTAGATCTTAGAATTAGACAATGCCACAAAAGGGATAGACATAGGATAGATCCTAGAATTAAGTGGTGGGCACTGAAAGGAGCTAAACAAGGAATGTTTGTAGAGCAGGTAGTTAAGGAAGTTGATTGGTGTCTCGAGGAGGATTCAGAATCAATGTGGAATAAGATAGCGGGTGGTATGAGAAAAGTAGCTAAGGAGGTATTGGGTGAGTCTAAAGGCGGTGCACCACTAGGTAAGGATACATCATGGTGGAATGAGGATGTCAAATTAGCTATTAAGGTTAAAAGAGAGTGTTATAGAAATCTAAGTAAGAGTCGTGATAATGAGAATTTGGAGAAGTATATGATAACAAAGAAGGAAGCTAAAAAAGTTGTTCGAAACGCGAGGGCTAAGGTATATAAGGAGGTTTATGACAAGTTGGATACCAAAGAAGGCGAGAAGGATATTTATAGGCTTGCAAAGATGAGAGATAGGAAATCGAAGGATTTGGGTATGGTTAGATGTATCAAAGATGAAACGCAAAGGGTTTTAGTCAAAGATGAGGAGATTAAGGAGAGATGGAAAGATTATTTTGATAAGCTATTTAATGATAGTCATGCTCAAGATCTTGGAGACTTCTCCATTCATTTTTATGAGATAAATCGTGACTTCATGCGCAAGATTCAAAAGAAAGAAATTGCAGAGGCTTTGAAGAAAATGAAATCAAGAAGGGCAGTTGGCCCAGATGGTATACCTATCGAGGCTTGGAAATGCTTGGGAGAGAAAGGTTTAGAATGGTTGACAAATCTTTTTAACTTGATTTGGCGAACAAATAAGATGCCTAATGAGTGGAGGAAGAGTACTTTGGTGCCTTTATATAAGAATAAGGGTGATATACAAGATTGCACAAACTATCGTGGTATAAAACTCATGAGTCATACTATGAAACTTTGGGAGAGGGTGATTGAGTCTAGGTTGAGGAAGGTTGTCATGATATCGGAGAATCAATTTGGTTTTATGCCTGGAAGATCAACTATGGAAGCTATACATCTTCTTAGACAACTTATTGAAAGATATAGAGAGATGGACAAAGATTTGCATATGGTTTTTATTGATTTAGAGAAGGCATACGATAGAGTACCTAGGGACGTTCTTTGGTGGACAATGATGAAGAAAGGTGTTTCTCTCAAGTACATTAGTATAATTAAAGATATGTATGAAGGAGTAGTAACCAATGTCCGCACTTGTGGAGGGGTGACAACCAATTTTCCGATAACGGTTGGGTTACATCAAGGATCTGCTTTAAGCCCTTTCCTATTTGCGATAGTGATGGATGAGCTTACGAGATCAATTCAAGAAAATGTACCGTGGTGTATGTTGTTTGCTGATGATATTGTTTTGATTGATGAGTCTAGAGCTGGGGTTAATGCTAAGTTAGAATTATGGAGACAGACATTGAAAGCTAGAGGTTTTAAGTTGAGTAAGAGTAAGACTGAATATATGGAATGTCGGTTTAGTAAGCAACGAAGTAGCGATGGGAGTGTAGTGAAGCTTGGTGAGCAAGATATACCGGTGAATGATTATTTCAAATATTTGGGATCCATCATTCAAAAGTATGGAGAAATTGATGGAGATGTAAATCATAGGATAAAGGTTGGGTGAATGAAATGGAAAAGTGCTACTGGAGTGCTGTGCGATCGTAGAATGCCATTGCGGTTGAAGGGAAAGTTTTATAGGACGACTATTAGACCCGCTTTACTATATGGTACGGAATGTTGGGCTGCCAAGAGACATCATATTCAAAAAATGAGTGTAGCTGAGATGCGGATGCTTAGATGGATGTGTGGAAATACAATAAAAGATAAGATTCAGAACGAAGAGATACGTAAGAAGGTAGGTGTTGCACCCATTGAAAATAAGATGCGAGAGAATCATTTACGGTGGTTTGGACATATTCGGCGAAGGCCTAATGATGCTCCAGTTAGAAGGTTGGAGAAATGGGAAAATATATTAGTTAAAAGAGGTCGGGGTAGGCCTAGGAAGACTTGGATGGAGATGATAGGAAAGGATATGAATGCTTTGAACCTCACCGAGGACATGGCATTGGATAGAAATGATTGGAGGAAAAGGATTTATGTGGAAGACCCAAAATGAATTTCTTTTTTGGTTCATATCGCTGACCCCAATTGTTTTGGGATGAAGGCGTAGTTGTTGTTGTTGTTTGTTGTATTCAGATTGTATTCTGAATCTCAGATTCAATATATATATTTTCTCAGTTCTTACTTGAATTTTGATTCTTTGAATAAAAGTTGTTAGCCTGTTACTAGTTTAGTTGTTAAATGTTAAATATATATATATATATATATATATATATATATTTTGCCGTGTTGTACCCTCAGTACCCACACCCACACCCGTACCCAGGTGACATAGGTTGTCACATCTCCTCCTACACTGCCAAAATTGAGCACTACCTTTGCATCACCTTCAACATCAGGGTTAGTATCCTTTTGGCTTTAACTAGCCATTTTTGGCACTTTTATCCAACTTGCAGCACTATTAGCACCTTAGTATTCCAATGGCCTCTTTCTGGGCATACTTAGTCTTCACAGGAATAGCTCTTGCATTCATCAAGATTAAATGGTTTTTCCTAATTTTAACCCAAGGAACAGGGGCATATTTTATAAAAGAAGAAAATTGAAACAATATGCCTACAGATACTAACGTTGCCCTATAGAATCCCATATTGTTTAAATCTCCACAAAAATCTGTAAAATGATAAAATTACTTTGAAAATCCATCTAGTGGCCTGCGGTCTATCTGTTAAGAAATCATATTTGGATTGGATCGGATCTTGATCCAATCCATACTACCGCTACCGCTGAAGGCTCACGCGGTGGCATACTTGTAATTTCTTTTAGATTGTAAAGTGTTATAAATAGATCAATACAAAGGGGAATATAATTCGATGCCCTAATCGATCTCTCCTCTCTCCCTATCTCTCTCTATCGAGTCTTCTCGTTTCCCTCACGCATACCAAAATCTCACATGGTATCAGAGCGCTAACTTCTCTGCGTGCTCATCTTCAGATCATGATTCAGCGTCAAGAGCAAGGATCATCTCCAGCGTCAAACAGCGTCAGATCGTGATTCAGCGTCAAACAACGTCAAGAGCAAGGATCTTCAGATCGTGATTCAGCGTCAGATCGTGATTCAGATCGTGATTCCACGTGACTGTAAGTCCATTTCTTAGCGTGATTTCACGAGTTTGTTCCAGCGTGATTCCACGTGACTGTTACTTCATCTCTTCCAAAATTTCTAAACCTTTTCATTCCTGCCGAGAATTTCAATTTTTTTTTACTCTGAATTCCTTCCTTTATTCTGAAAACATAACCTGCCTTCACTGTGTTCCTGCCTTCACTGTGTCCTAATTTTTCTAAACACTAATCTTTCTTAAACTTTACCTTAAATCATTCTATGGCTGCCCTCTCTTCCAGCTTCCTTTCTCAACTTATCTCTCAAAAACTCAATCAAACAAATTATTTGACGTGGAAACGTCAAATCATCCCTTTCATTAAGAGTCATCGACTTTATGGCCACATTGATGGCTCTCTTCCTGCACCACCTAAGTTCAATGTAACCGATGTGAAGAATGCTGCCGGGGAAGTTGAAAGCACATTAACTGAGCTTAATCCGGATTATGATACATGGACGGCACATGATCAAGCCCTTGTTGCTTATATCACATCAACTCTTTCCGATGAAGTGCTCGCCGGGATTGATGATGATCTCACTGCCACGGAGTTGTGGCAATCCTTAGCCACAACGTATTCCCAAATTTCTGAAGCCCGATTCCTCCAACTTAAGAGGCAATTTCAAGATTGCAAGCGTGGTACTAAATCAGTTTTGGAGTTTATGAGTGAACTGAAGAATATTAGTGATCAACTGGCTATTGTGGGACACCCTATTAACGATAAAGACAAAGTTCAACAAGTCCTAAGTGGGTTGGGACATGATTTCGATGTCTTTTGTACTGCCTTAGAGGTATTGCCTTCCCTTCCCTCATTTGAAGATCTCAAGGCAAAACTACTTCAACATGAAGCCAGCAGATTGCAACGTCAGGACTTATTGTCACATGGTCAACACAATGTTCTTGTTACCAACACTTATTCTCATCCAGGGAATCGTGCTAGAGGGTTTCATGTGCAACCAGGCATGGGAAGAGGAATTCTTCCTACTCCTCGGGTCAACACACAGGGCAATATCCCACGGAGAATCCCTACTTGTTTTTATTGTAACAAAAAGGGACACGTAAAGTCTGAGTGTTGGCACAATCCTCAGAACAAAGGCAAAGGTGTTCGACGCGATAACGCGCAGACAAGTTCACATGTGCCAGGCAACTATATTCCTCCAGATGTGCAACACATTCTTATGACTGCTATGTCCAAGATCAATTTTAAACAGAATGAGGAAGGAACTTGGTATGTGGACTCTGGTGCAACAACTCATGTGACTGATAATGCAGGTAAACTTTCTAGTGCTCTCCCTTATTTAGATCAAGGCTCAGTTGTTACAGGAGATGGATCCCATCATAAGATATCTCACATTGGAAATGCACAAGTATCTTTGTCTCACTGTTCTTTACCCTTGAAAAATGTCCTAGTTGTTCCAAATATTAAGAAAAATATTATTTCTGTCTCCAAGCTTATTGATGATTCTAATTCCTCTGTTGAATTTACTCCATCTTCTGTTTATGTCAAGGATGCTCGAACCAAGAAGACATTCGCTGAGGGTGTTCGCAAGGGCAACATGTACGTTCTTGAGGAAGCCCCAACAGTGTCTGCGTCAAGTGTCCCTGTTTCGTCTTCTCCTAGTCCTCATCATGTTGCTTTAACAGAGTATGATAGGTCATTCATTTGGCACGGCCGCTTAGGTCATTGCAGTCATTCTTTTATTCGTGATCTTGTTAATAATGGGCTCATTCCCAAGTCCAGTCTATGTCCTGCCAATAAGTCAGACATGTGCTCAAATTGTCACATTTGTAAGAGCCATGCCTTACCTTTTCAGTTGATAAATAAACGAGCATCCAAATTATTTGAGACAATATATTCTGATGTTTGGGGACCAGCTCCTCTTTCTTCTTCTTCTGGGAGCAAATATTATGTTATTTTTATTGATTCTTACTCTCGATACACTTGGATTTCTTTTATGAAGCATAAATCCGAAGTATTTCATTTGTTTACTCAATTTCATGCCTTAGTCCGCAACAAATACTCCTCTAATATTGTGCATTTCCAATGTGATGGTGGGGGAGAATTTATCTCAAAAGAATTTACTGAGTACTTACTAAATCATGGGATCACTAGACAGATTTCCTGTCCACATACACCTCAACAAAATGGCATAGCAGAAAGAAAACACAGACATATAGTTGAATCTGCACTAAGCATGATACATAATACTGGCATCCCCATGACTCTTTGGACTGAAGCTTTCCATACTGCCGTATATATCATCAATCGTTTGCCATTGTCATTACTTGAAGGAAACTCCCCATATTTCCTTTTACATCATGAACACCCTGATTACAATGTGCTACGAGTTTTTGGGTGTATTTGTTATGTTCATGTTGATGTCTCCTTACGAAACAAATTTCAGGATCGGGCCATTATGTGCAGATTTATTGGTTATTCTGACAGTCATAAAGGGTATAGATGTTACAATCCCAAAACTGGGCGTGTACACATTTCCCGGCATGTTGTTTTTGATGAGCTTAGATTCAAGGATTCGCCAGACACATTTGTGGAATCCAATGCTGATCCTCAGTCCTATGATCCATGGCTAAGTGCTGAAATCCTACCTTCACAAGGGGATCCACATCAATCTTCGGATCCAATATGTCATGACACTCCCTTTGCCTCATCCCAAGTTGATTTAGAATCATCCACATGTGATCCTCGACCACCTGGATATTTTTCAGGGATGACTTATAGTAGAAGGCCTCCTTCTATCCGTGCTCCAGACACAACCAATGTTCTTCCACGCAGATCAGAACGGGTAAGACATCCAATTGACAGGTGGATCAGTTATGACAATTTTTCTTTAGATTTTCAGATCTTTATGACAGAGGTGAACAAAAATGAGGAGCCCAAGAGTTATGATCATGCCTCTCAAGATAGACGTTGGATTGATGCCATGAATGAGGAGATGTCCGCCTTACATGAATGTCAAACTTGGGTCCTTGTTCCTCGACCAGACGGGAAAAATGTAGTGAGTTCCAAATGGGTTTATAAGATTAAATATAGACCTGATGGCAGTGTTGACCGATACAAAGCCCGCCTTGTTGCCAGAGGATTCACTCAACAGTATGGTGAGGATTACGATGAAACTTTCAGTCCAGTTGTCAAGATAGGGACAATACGAGTTATTCTTTCACTGGCAGTATCACATGGATGGCCCTTATATCAGTTGGATGTGAAGAATGCATTTCTTCATGGTTATTTGAAAGAAGAAGTATATATGGAGCAACCTCCAGGGTATGCATCAAGTGATCCTTCTCAATGGGTTTGCAAACTACAGAAATCATTATATGGGCTCAAGCAAGCATCTAGATCGTGGTTTGACAGGTTTTCTCTCCATATTCAGCAGGCCGGCTTCACTCGAAGCGCCCTTGATCATTCTTTATTCTTATATCGGTCAGGTGAAACGGTAACTTGGCTTCTCATATATGTGGATGATATAGTACTCACGGGAAACTCTCCCTCTCATATCACTCATGTTAAAGAGGTCTTGCAAGAGGCTTTTAAAATGAAGGATCTTGGCGAGCTACGATACTTCTTAGGGATTGAACTTGATAGAAAGGATAATGAGATGACTCTCACTCAGCATAAGTATGCTCTTGACATATTAAGCAAGGCAGGGATGTTGCAGTGCAAACCCATAAATACTCCCAGTATTCTTAACTCCAAGTTGCGTACTCTTGATGGAAGTGATGCATATCCCAATCCTCGATTTTATCGAAGTATCGTTGGCATGTTGCAATATCTCACATTTACCCGTCCTGACATAGTATATGCAGTGAACCAGGTCTCTCAATTCATGCATGCTCCCACAAAAGAGCATATGGAAGCAGTTAAGCGAATTTTACGCTACCTCAAAGCTACTATTGGAGATGGCCTTATTTACACAAGGTCTTCAAATGTCCTGGATGGACATCACCTTTGTACCTATACTGATGCTGACTGGGGGGGTGATCCAGATGAGAGACGATCTGTTTCAGGTTATTGTGTTTTTCTTGACTCCAATCTCGTCTGTTGGAGTAGCAAAAGACAACGGGCAATTTGCAAGTCAAGCACAGAAGCAGAATATAGAGCCATGGCTGCCGGCACCGCTGAAGTTGCGTGGTTACGACACCTCCTTGGCGAACTCTTACTACCCATTGCCAACTCCTCCTTCCTTTGTGATAATCAGAGTGCTATTAAAATGGCTTTCAATCCCATTTCTCACAGCCGTACCAAGCACATAGAGATTGATCAACATTTCATTCGTCAAAAGGTTGAAGACGGGGTCATTTCCCCAACATATATTCCTACATCACAACAGGTAGCGGACTTGTTTACCAAAGGACTTACAGGAGAGCACTTCTGGACTTTGAAGAACAAGTTGAGCATGATTCATACCCATGCTCAACTTGAGGGGGGCTGTTAAGAAATCATATTTGGATTGGATCGGATCTTGATCCAATCCATACTACCGCTACCGCTGAAGGCTCACGCGGTGGCATACTTGTAATTTCTTTTAGATTGTTAAGTGTTATAAATAGATCAATACAAAGGGGAATATAATTCGATGCCCTAATCGATCTCTCCTCTCTCCCTATCTCTCTCTATCGAGTCTTCTCGTTTCCCTCACACATACCAAAATCTCACACTATCCTCATGACAATCATCTCAGGTCAAGCCAAACTACCATGGCTCTGATTGGGTCACCAAAGAGGACAATTTGGCAGTGAACAGTGATTGCTTAGTCCATGCACATTCTGTTTCATCTGGGAGCCATCAGCTCCAATACCAAGATTGCTAAGAAACAAAGAGAAAAAGAAAGAGGAAAGCATGAGTGACGATTTGTATTGGTATGTCTATGTTAGAATTGCATCACTAAGATATATGATATATCATTTACATGGTTATAAACTGAAAGACTGAAATAACTTTATAAGAAATTAATATATTACTTAACCACTATTAACATAAACAAGGATAATAGTAACCTTGCTCAATCCCTGTGGTTGAGACCAGGTCTCTTGTTCGGTGGAGTTGTTGGGGATAAGTCATGTTTACTAACCTTGAGCAAAAGTTTCTGATTGATAGTGGCTTGATGGATATGTTTAAATTTGCAAGGTTCTTTTGTAGGTTTTTGGAACTTCTCAAATCCTTTTTCTTGTTCCCTTGCAGCATATTGGTGAATTTAATTATCCAAGGTTGGCCGATTTTGGAGCTGCTCTCTCTGGAGCAAACAAACTGCAATGCCAACAAGTGCTCGAAGAATTAGATGTGAGGCAAACATTTGATATTTTAGATATTTGGTTATAATTCTATTAAGCTTTTGTTACCAAAATATTGCTGTTGTTGTGCACTGATAAGAAACTGTTTGCTGATGTTCTATTAGTGGTTTGCAGTGACTTTGGGAAATATTGTTCTTCTGTGTCCTATCTATTCATGCTTGAGGGTTAAGTACAAGAAAAACTGTAGCAGAAACGTTTTATCATATAGTGTATTGGTTGTGGAAATGGAATAATCATGAACATGCAAATGCCTTTTGATCTGTTGGATGGTTGCTCTTGTGCAAATGTATGCTCAATTTGTAATTTACCAATTCCATTTGTTCATTATTCCTTGGACTTGTTAATTTAAATGTGCGATCTTGCAGTGATTAGATTCTAAAAGGTCTTGATCTTCTCTTCTGTTTCATGGTTTTCTTGTATGTCTTGGTAACTGCTAACTATTGTGTATGAAAATCTTGAACCATGTTGCGACTTTGTTGTGAGATCTGACTTTGCACAGGTTTAATTAATATAGTAATCCAAGAAGATGTAAAAAGACTACATGATCCATGATGTGCATCATGGAAGTTCATTAAAGAGGGAGTAGTGCATACTCTCAATGCCTTTGATATCCTCTTTTGTGAAAAGTAAGTTTGATGGCGTTCTCACCAGGTCATGGTGGCTTACTTTTCAACTGCAAGGATTTGATGGGTGGCTCATTGGGATAGATGGATGGGCAATATGCCCCCCTAGAAACACGTAGTTAGTTTTCTCCTCATACGACTTGAGAAAGAACGATTGAAATTTGTGGATATAAATTGATAGCAAATGGACCCATAAAATCATTATTTAAATTAGATTTTCAGTAATATTTTTGTTCTTTTATTTGTTTTTGGAAAAGATTTTACCGACAATGAAATGCAAAAGAGCTCTTAATTCTGTTTCTTTAGTTGACTTAAAGAATTGTGAAGACAAAGTGATTAGCTTGCATCCTAAAGCTTGCAGATTTTTACCAGTGGTCACAATGTTCTCAATGCCAATTGTGACTGCTCTAGTGTCAATTGTTGTTAATAGTGTTATTTCAGTCTTTTGGACTCTTTTTACTGTTGTATGTTGTCAAGGGCATTTTTGTCCTATTTCTTACTAACCGTTGTAATGGGGTCTATAAAAGACCCACGATAATAATGTGCATGACAAGAAGCCCTCTCAGCCCTATCAAGTTCTCTAGTTCTGCTGTTACAAGGATGAAATGATCATCAGCTGGTTAGAAAGGAAGATAACCCCAAAATGATTGGGACTCGACCTGAACTCCTAGCATAGTCAACAGAAGGACACTTTCTGGAAAAAAAAGGAAGAAGCACTACTAAAAACTGAAAATTAATGGGCCAAAGAAAGCAGAGGACTTAAGAGTGATCCCCTTTGTTGGTGCTCTGCTTGGCATAGGCAATTCATCAAACTGATATCTGCAGGCTCTATTACAATGGATGCACAACAATCCACAGCTATTATGCAAGGATCAAATGTCTTTCCATGCCTTTTATTCTTTTACCTTGTATTCAGATTGGTCCTTGTCATGGACCTAACCTCACTGTATTTTTACTGAAAGCCTTCTTTAGTCCTTCAAAGAGAAAACTATGATCATCTTCTTTATGCTTTCTTTGCTTCATGCTATTTGAGTATATAATGGACTCTCGTTGTCATAAAAAAGAGGAATATGTAAAGAGACGTGAAATGCTATGTTTAGAAGCAATCACTGGACTTTTAAGGACCTTTGCTATATCCATAGCGCTACACAGAGTGTATTCAGTTAAACCCGTATTCTGCTTTTGGAAACATTGGAAGAATCTATTATAGCATACATGTGAAGGAATTTCATCTAGCCTGATCACTGCCCTCTTCTTTTCCAGCCATAATTCACGTGGATCATTCTAAGATTCACGGTATGACCTGATTGCTTGATATGCATCTTGATTCGGGGTGTCAATGGGTCGGGTTTGGTTCGGGCCCAAGTGGAACCAGTCTTGGACCAGATTTTCAGGTATGGTATCGGGTCCGAACTCAGGTCTAATTAGGTCTACTATAAGAGAAACCCAATATGAACTACATGAACCAGACCCGGACCATACTCTGTAAAATAATATTTTTTATCATTTTTATGTTGAAAAATTGCAGGTTTTAGTCGGAACTCGGGTCGGGTCCGGGTCTGGTATACAATTTCAAAAACTATACCCGGGTCCATGTATTAATTGGATCTTCGGGTCCAAACCCGGGTCTTAATTGGGTCTTCTTATTTATCACCATACCCGGACCTTATAGGGTTTGGTGCAGTAAACCAGGCCCGTTGACACCCCTAATCTTGATACTTTCTTTTCTATTTATGTGCTTAGTAATGGTCTTGTTCAGTGAGCATTGGTTGTCTGTATAACTGTGCTTTTTGTCATTCATATTTTCCTTTAAATGTATTTCCACAAGTTTTTGTGAACTTACGTTAGAACTTCATATTGGATCTATGGGAAGATGGATGTTAAACATGATTACTTCTTGAACTTCCAAGTGTTTTAACCTTTATCTGGTATAGATGCTATTGCGTCTATCCTACACTGTTTCTCATTGAATTTTTCTGTTTTCTTTATTTTTTTCTTTAAATATGATATGTAATTTGGCTGCAATTCAGGTGTATAAACGGCTGAGTCTTACATTAGAACTTGTAAAGAAGGAGATGGAAATAAGCAAGATACAGGTAATTCTAGTGGAAGTTTTGTTCATTCTTTTTTAACATGCTTGCTAGGGGCATGTTAAAGCTATACTTGTTCATATTCTGCATTGGACTAAGTCTATATCTACACTGCTAGGAATCAATAGCCAAGGCAATTGAGGAAAAAGTAAGTGGTGAACAGCGCCGTTATCTTCTTAATGAGCAACTCAAGGCAATAAAGAAGGTTAGTTATGATTATATAGTCAATTCCTGGAGTTTTTCTGTTAAAAATTTGTTTTCTCATTGATGGATCTTTTTATTTATCTCGATGTTTATCATTTTACTATTAACAAAAAAAGAAACTTTTCTTGGATAGAGATGTTGTTGCATCTAGCAACTTTAACACTCTATTGTTATTTCCCTCATGAGTTCGTAGATGATTATCATTGTCAAATACTTCAAAGCAAAATGGTGTTGCAATTGTTGCCAATGGTCACTGTATGTTAGCTTTCTTGCTTCATGAGTAGTCTACAGGAATATAACTTCATCTTTCTTGATCCAGGAGCTTGGTTTGGAGACAGATGACAAGACTGCACTTTCAGGTTAGTTTTAGTGAACCTTCCTCTTCAAGGAGATACCTTCTCTGACAACCTTTTAATTCAATATGCTATATTCACTCTTCTTGTTATGGCTTCTTGTAGCAAAATTTAGGGAAAGAATTGAGCCAAAGAAGGATAAATGCCCACCTAATGTTCTGCAAGTTATTGAAGAAGAACTCACAAAGTTGCAACTTTTAGAAGCTAGTTCAAGCGAGTTTAGTGTAACCCGTAATTATCTTGATTGGCTTACTGTATTGCCATGGGGAAACTATAGGTTAGTTGGTTGACTGCTCCTCTATTTTTTTCCCTCAAGGTATCTGTGTCATACAATGACACTCTGGACTGTTCCTGCAAATGCACAAGATTTTCCATCATTTGTTGTCTATGCATAGTCTGGTGGATAACTAGAGATTTATTATATTTTATCTTGCTGTCTACTGATATATAACTGTAGGTGCATATGCATGCTTTTTATGTATTCGAGGAGCCATGGAGTTTCTACTTCTAATAATTTTCATTTTCATATATCTGTAATACATTGTGGTTTACATACAATCTGTGCAACTGTTTAGTTTTTATATTTAGGATCATTTCACCAGGTGCATACATACTGCAATTTATGTAATATGTACTTGCATCTCAAACTTTGACACATCTGAAGTTCCTTTTTTGTGGCTTGGGTTTGTTTCCTAGCCTATATAAGATAGTGATGGGATATATCTTCTCCATGCATGTAAATGGGATATACCATCATTTTCTTTTTCTTCTTTCAGATATCTAGATTTGTATACCTCACTCTCTCTCATGCATACACACAGATAAACATGCGCAATATACTCACTTACCTTCATCTATACTTCTTGTGTCCTGTGTTTCTTCAGGATATTTAATCTTTTACCTGTTTCCTTAGAGCTTACCCACTTCTTCATGTGCATATTCTGAGTAAAAAAGAAAGCTGATTTTTGGGGTTTTGTTGGTTTTTATGGGTGTGGTGTGTATGTGTGCTCTAAATAGTAAGGTGAATATGTGTGTGTGTGTGTGTGTGTGTGTGTGAGAGAGAGAGAGAGAGAGAGAGAGAGAGAGAGAGAGAGAGAGAGAGAGAGAGAGAGAGAGAGAGAGAGAGAGCATGCTGAAACCCAAGAGAAGAAAAAAAAAAGACATTGCATGATAAAAACTCATGCACCCATGCTTCGCCCATTCTGCCTGCAATAAAAAGTAACGTTATAAATACAATGAAAAGCCTTTTACACTAAAGGCAATGGTACCATTTCAGAACAACTCTAAAATGATTGGTATGTTAGCCACCAGAAGTTATTCATGCAATTGACCATGAATATGTCTGTTGGACTCTGTCGATGCAACACATATTAGTTTGACACTTTGACTCAGTGTTGTGAAAAGCGTCGAGGCGTAGCGAGGCGCTCCACCAAAATCTGAGGCGAGGTGTAAGCCTCGAGGCGTAAAGCGTAAGCCTCAAAGTTTTTCTTTTTAAACTTAAAAAAACTATAACAAATATCTAAAATTATAAATAAATAAAAAATTCTTTATTGATGAAGCAACAACCAACAAGAAATAAAAAATCTCAAATAAATACTGAAAAAATATGAGATTAACATGTAAAAACAACATTAATGCAACAACTTGATCTATGTAAGTATCTAAGAAATAAAACATGAGCATTCATTAAATGAAAAATTAACATTAACAACGAAATGCATATTAGCATTAACAATATCATGTCATAATTAGAAAATGCATTTTAGCATTAACAACCAAATGTTAATATATATATATATAGGGTTGTGACTGCGTGTAATTGCATGACTTGATTTTGCCACTAAAAGGGTTTAATGTCACATTCTAGAAGAGATTATTGCTCCTACGAAATTGAATACATTGAACAAGTTGACACAGTGATATTAATTTTCTGTGAAACGAAGCAACTAATCTCAATGACTTCATTAACATGGTTGCTTTGAGTGTCTATTAGACTGCAAATTGGTGAACCTGCTACTAAGGGTGTCAATGGATTGGGTATGACCCGATCCTGACACGTATTGGATCTTATAGTGCCAGGCTATGTCACATGGGTGCGGGTGCGGGTGCGGGGGTGCGGCAGGGGCAAAAATGTAAAAAAAAAAAAAAATATATATATATATATATATATATATATATATATATATATATATATATATATATATATATAAAGGGGGTCAGCAGCTCTGTCAGCTGTCAGCTGCTGCGGCTGACAGCAGCTGCTGCAGCTGACAGCAGCTGCTGTCAGCAGACTGCTGCAGCTGTTCTGACAGCTGCTGCTGTCAGCAGACTGCTGCAGCTGTTCTGACAGCTGCTGCTGCTGTCAGCAGCTGAAAGACAGCTGCTGTCAGCAGACTGCTGCAGCTGTTCTGACAGCTGCTGCTGCTGTCAGCAGCTGAAAGACAGCTGCTTGCTGCAGCTGTTCTGACAGCTGCTGCTGCTGTCAGCAGCTGACAGACAGCAGCTGTCAGCATTACTTTTTTTTAAAAAGATTTCGCAGCCCATTTGGGCAATTTTTTTTTTAAAAAATAAATCCAAAACAAGAATGGACCAAAATGATCCTGGGTGCGGTCAACGCACCCAGGATAGGGTTGACCGCACCCGGTGCCGCACCCGCACACGCACACGCACCCGCGTCGAGTCGCGTCGACGCGGTTGTGGCACCCTGCTAGCCGAATCCCTGTGACATAGGTGCCAGGGTTTGGTTGCAAAGAAGGGATTCTGATTAATTATTCAGGTTGGACCCATGAGGTTCGATTATTATATGGGTTGGGTATGGTTTATAAAATTTTATACCAAACCAGGTCTGACCGGAGTTTCGGTTAAGATTCTCAAATTTTCAATATAAAATAATTAAAAATATTATTTTGCCAGGTATGGACTAGGTCTAATTTATGTAATTTTTATCGGATTTGGGTATAGTTTTTCTTATAAAAATCCAGTTAAACCCGAATCATGATCTGATACCTACATTACTTAGTCGGATTCAGGTTTGGACCCACTCATTTTAACATTGGTCTAACTGATGAGTTGTGGAGCCTTATTCAGAGTTTTTGCCCTTGCAGTAAGGGGGGGGGGGGGGGGGGTCCGGGGGCTCCCCCCGGCGCGGGTGGGGGTGGGGGGGGGGGGGAGGGGTCTTAGGGGGGCGGCGCCCCCCAGAAGAAATTTTTTTTGGGGCTTATGTTTGAGACCTGGTGTCTTATGGTTCAGACCCGATTTGTTTAGGTTTAGGGTTGTTGCCCTTGCCTTGTATAAATTCTTTCTTTTCTTCCTCTCTTGTATCTGCCCTTGCCTTGTAGTAAATGCCCTTTTTACTAGCAGCTTAGATAAAACTGCGTAAAAAAAACCCTAATTTGTGGTCAAATGAGGGCTTTGACACTCATTTGACTAAAAAATTCAAGGCGTGTACGCCTCGGCTTAAGGCACACCTCAAGGCGTATGAGACGCATGCCTCAAGGCGTATGAGACGCACGCCTTAGGGCTGTTGCGCTTTGTACATGTGCCTCAAGGCATAAAGCCCCTCGCCTTGAGGCGAGGCGCGCTTTTTGCGCCTTGAGGCACGTTTTTAATAACACTGGTTTGACTATAATGTGACAATGGGGAAACCTCGGTAATGTCTTTCATCAAGCTTAAAAAAGGTAAACTCCCTGCAATGGCAATCAATATGCTATTTCCACCTGGAAACACAAAATCCTACTAGCTCAACTTGGGGGTGGTGTTAACAAAGATTTTGTGATAAAAGAAATAGGACTTATCTTGATTCACAAAACTCTTTCCAAAATCTTTCAAAAGCCGTGAGATGCTCATTTCAGGCCTCGGTCGTCCTCCACGAGAAGGTAAAGCAGGGGCAGGTTTTCGATCTGTGAAGTGTGAAGCTCACCGTTGAGAAAATCCGGATTCAAGATCTCCACCCCTTGTGAAACGAGATATGCAAGCAAGATCAAGCACATATAAGTATTTACAAAACAAATTAAATATAGAAACTAAAACAAATGAATAAACAAACAAATTGATATAAAAAACACATTTTTTGGACTTTAGGGTCCGTTTGTCCTTTATGCTCCGGCTGATTTTTCTCTGTTAACATCACCTCTGCGTAGGGTATAGCAGTTGAGGGATCGAAAGTGGTCCAGATTGAGGGCATGGTTAGGGCTCGTTCTCTCTAGGGCTAGCACTCAAATAGAAAATTTTCCAATGTTTTAGGCTCTAGGGGTCAATCCTTATTTATAGGAATCATGGACGGGATACAAATCAAGGTTTTTTCGGATTCGAATCCAACCCAAATGGATCTGTGCCTATCCCAAAGGGGGATAAAGCTTTTCCATGAAGAGTCCTGCTTGAAAACTTGCAGGAAGAGTTTTGATCTGATTGGGACACGCCTCTTTGAGGCTTATCCATTCATTCGACCGGATGGATGACAAAACGGATTGCCATCCCGCAAATGGACGGCAAACTGCTTTGCCGTCTTACAGCCGGACGGCAAAATACTATGTCATCCCATGGAACGGACGGCAAACTGGTTTGCTGTCCTCAAGCAGGACGGTCCCATGGAACAAACAACAACCCAAGGGAGGACGGCAACTGTTTGCATTGTGAAAAATTGGGTGTCTACAGGTGGACATCTGACATGGTTGCCCAGCCCAGTCTGCCCCTCTAAAATATGGGCCAAGCTGGGCTTTTGGCCGTATTTTAAAGCCAGTTGCCCACTAGCTAGGCTTTCAACCTGAGCCAGTAAGTACAGGTACTTGTGTGGAAATATCGTGTTTCATAACTGGGGGTTTAACAAGCAATGAAAATGTCTGGGGCACTTAGAATGCTTCAACATGTACCGAAGGCCGGGACAAAAGTTTTTTATTCTGCCAATTATATGTTGCTACCTGCAAAACCTTTGAGCATCAGGTTCCTGCATTGACAGGAGATCTACATAGTATTCCTTGGTCAGTTTGAAGCAGATCTGCATGGCACTCCATGGTCAGTCTAAAAAGGTACTGGATGGAAAGTAGTGGAGTTGTCATTTATCACTCACTAGAAAGTAGAAATACATGGGAGGCCTTTGTTAAAATATGTGTATTATCGTCATTTGTAATCTCGTATATATTTATATTCATATATATATAGATACATATACATATATATATATATGTATATGTATATCTATATCTATATATATATGAATATAAATATATATTCTTTATTCACCCAAAAGGGTATTTCTGTAAATTCCTGTTTTGCGCATATTCCACTTTGGAATATTGCTTGTAATTTTCCATTTTTATTTTTTATTTTTTCTTCTTTTTTCCCTTTTTAATTTTCGGCTTTTGTGCCACATAGGGAGGCTCCCCAAAGAGTCGTTGGGGAGCCTCCAACGGTCACATATGTGACCGTTGGGGGCTCCCAACGACTCTCTTGGGAGCCCCCTTTGTGGCTCCTTTTCTTGCTTATAAATAGGGGCTCTCCCCTTTGTATTTTCTTACTTTTTGAGGGAGCTTATGCTCCATTGTAATGGGGTTTTTACCCCTTGTCCATTGTTTCTTCAATGATATGCAACTTATGACTTTATGTCATATTTTTCCCTTTTTATGGGTTTTATGGGTTAGCACATTATGTGCTTGTGTTGTTTCCCTTTAATGGGTATATTTGCACTTCACGTGCATATGTATGGGTTCATTATTGAACCCAATGTATTTGAACTCACTTTCTAACATGGTATCAGAGCCAGGTTGAGATCGAGTTGCTCTTTGGTGCATCGGGAAGCGTGGTATTCAAGAATTTGTTAAAGAAAAATGGTGAAGTATTCATTTCTCTCTATTGTCTTTCTTATAGTTATTCGGTATGCATTCTATTTCTTTGAGTATTGTATGAAGAATGTAATATGTTCTTTTCTTTATGTGTGCTTTTTGTCATTATGTCTTTTTTGAGTTTCTTGCTACTCCATTGAATCATTTTCGTATGCTTTTCTTTGAAAAACTTTAAATGATAACTTGTTTGGCGAAAAATTAGATATATGATTGCTCAAAACTTGCTTTAATGGGTCGGTAAAAATTTATGACCGTTGGAACTTTGAATTTACATTTTAAACCTAACCTTGTTTATGAAAATACCTTTATATGAATGTTTAGTCTTTAAAGAAAGGTATGTTAAGATTAAAATGCTTGTGAAAAATGTTTGGCATATATGAAAAATTCCATATTATGTGTCCGTTTTATATGAGCAACATTTAATTAAGAAAGTTTTTTTTTAATACCGGTTGAATTAAGTTTTAAAATGGTCTTATGGAATATGGTGATTTTCTTTCCATCTTTACACTCTTAAGGATGTTTTCAACATTTAGAGAGTTCTCTCTCTTTTCAATAAGAGACATTTATATTTTTATGTTGTGATTGTCTCTTGTGGGTTTTGGTGTTTGCCCTTTTGTTTGTTCATTAGTGAATGTTGTAAGTGCTTAATGCACTCTTTTGCTTTTCCGCATATTTCATTACAAAAGTTATGGTCTTCACTAATGTTTATTGTGTACTTATTTCATTAGGAGTAGGTAATAATCTATTAAGTCATGTTTTTTTGATAAAACTTAAGAATGTTAAATTTTTCCTCAATAAATGTTTACTTTTTATTTAAGCCATAGTACAATCTTATTTATCATAAGGTTTTGTTAATGAATCTATTTTGTTGAGATTTCTTCCACTTTAATGGAGTTTTCTCCTTCTTTGGGAGTTGTATATGTTTTTTTGTTCAAACTCTCCTTAAGGAGCCTTTCGGTCCTTATAATCTTCTTGTGAGTATATAATCTTTTATGAAGATTTCATGATTGTTTATCATTTTTAAGTTGCAATAGTAGATTTCATAAGTTTTTCGAAATTCACCATCTTTATGAATGCCTATATTGGCCTAAGTTTGTTATTTTTGAACTTCACCAACTTCACCGTTTAATTGCACCTTATGTCTTTCATAGTTAAGGCTTGTTTGTTCCAAATCGGTTCATACACATGATGTTGCTTAATATTTCATGTTATGTTGCATAGTAAGCCTTTTTTTGGTGTACAAGACTTCTTTTGAAGATTAAGCATAATTCGTGTTTATGCAAAATTGTTTTGATGGATTATATTGGACCTTTGATTCAATTGGTTAATCGGTCCTCTTTGTAAAAACTTTTATTTGGAAAATGATTCCTTATGTGTTTATTGCCCTTTTGTGGCATTTATGTCTGTCCATCACATGTTATTTAATGCATCATTTATTTGGCCTTAGTATTGTTATATTAGAGATGTTTGTCGAGGTGAGTTATGGGCACCTCGTGTTGTATCATTTTTAGATTGTCCACCTTCCATATTATAGATGGTTGTTAAGGTGAGTTATGGGCACCTTGGGACTCTAAAATGATTTGTTATTTGATCTCTAATTATGAGTGTGACACTCATTTTTTCTCTTGTGCCATTGATATTATGGATGCTTCTATGTAAATGTGATGGACATATGGTATTTGAAACCTTAAATGTTTTAAAGTACATTTAAAATCAAGATGTTTTGGGATTATAGCCCAACCTTTTATTTGTTTATGAATCTTATGAGTGCATTTGCACATTTGTGATTCCGTATGTTGTGCTCGTTGTGCACATGTGTTCTTGTGTTTTTTCACAAGTGTTCTTGGTGTGTATGTTCACACATTTGTTCTAAAGAATATTATTTTATCAGTTGTAGTATCTTGTTGAAGATACGTTTTACTTGCATTTATTCCAAAATGTTATTATGAGTATTCTTTTTTTAAAAGGAATATTGTTTCATTCGAGGTTTATTTTCATTACAAGTTTATTGCCTCAAAAGTCTTTTCCTTTTATGCCCATTATCTAAGTGTCATCATATGTAGACAAGAATTTTATTACACCTTCGTGTGTTTTTAGCCCTTTGTTGGCTTTTGCTCTCTTGGTCTAGTAGCTGAACACACTTGACTTGAGTGTTTTTATATGTAGACAAGGCACGTTGATTCACACCATGGTGTGTGATTTTTAGCCTATGTTGGCGTTTGTATCCTTGTTCTAGTCGCTTAGATGTATGCCCATGGTTGGCTTATTTCACTCATTTCAAGTGCCGTCTTATGTAGACAAGATATGCATTGTGTTTTAGCCCATGGTTGGCTTATTACTCTTGTTCTAGTAGCTAAACATACTTGGTTTTAAGTGTATTTTTTACGTAGACAAGAGATACTTTTTAGTCCATGTTGGCATGTATTCTCTTGTTCTTGTCGTAGATGCACTTATTTCAAGTATTATTATATGTAGACATGAGGTTCTTTTACACACCTTTGTGTGTGTCTTTGGCCTTTAATGGCTTTATATTCTTGATCTAGTAGCTTATACACTTGATTTATGGGTTTTGGAGGACTAATGAGGAAGTTGTTTGTAATGGATAAACTATTGTTGAAATTTGCAAAATTTCATTCATGACTTATGTTTTTCAAGTAACTCATATTTTTTGATATGGATATCAAGTTGATTTCTTAGCATTTAATCTATATATTAAGTGCTTATGGTTTTTGCCACCCTTATATGCAAAATGTGGATTTTGTCAATTAAGTATGACTTTCATAAATGATTTTAAAACCTTGTGAACTCTTGGGTTTATTTTACCTAAAGTATGCTTGGAGACTTCGTTTCTCTTGTTTGGGACTTCATTACATGTTTGGAGCATGATCATTAATGAGTTCTTTGAGTATTAATTCATTTAATGATAAGTATATGCATATGCTCTTTATGGCCTTTTTTGAGCTCTTATTCAATAAAGCATAGGTATTTTATGCCTTTTCGTAGGCTTCTTGTGGTATCCCTTTGTGGATCATTTTGTTATTCCCCATTATGGAGTTATATTTGTCCAATGTTGGACCTTATGAATGCATTATGCATTCTTGCAATTTATTTTTGCATAATTTGCTTCCGCTCAGTTTGTTTTAACATGATGTATGATTTTGAAACTTTAAGTGTCATTTCTGCATAATTTGCATAATTTCTAACATAGGTCATCCATAATTATGCTAGTTAGAAATGGTCCATTTGAGTAAAAGTGCAAAGATATGTTTTACTTGTTTCTTTGTTGATTCTCTACAGGATCGCTAAAGATGTGGAACATTAGATGCATCATGTGTTCGATCGATGGGGAATTGGACTTAAAGACCTATCTCAAACTGTCATGAAGATGGAGTTTTTTCTTAAAGACTTTTGAAGAATTGGACTTCGTCTCAAGACTTCCCTTTGATTTTCCAAACTTTTGGGTTTTTTCCCCGCAAAGTTTGAGGGGGGATGTTAAAATATGTGTATTATCGTCATTTGTAATCTCGTATATATTTATATATATATATATATATATATATATATATATATATATATATATGAATATAAATATATATTCTTTATTCACCCAAAAGGGTATTTCTGTAAATTCCTGTTTTGCGCATATTCCACTTTGGAATATTGCTTGTAATTTTCCATTTTTATTTTTTATTTTTTCTTCTTTTTTCCCTTTTTAATTTTCGGCTTTTGTGCCACATAGGGAGGCTCCCCAAAGAGTCGTTGGGGAGCCTCCAACGGTCACATATGTGACCGTTGGGGGCTCCCAACGACTCTCTTGGGAGCCCCCTTTGTGGCTCCTTTTCTTGCTTATAAATAGGGGCTCTCCCCTTTGTATTTTCTCACTTTTTGAGGGAGCTTATGCTCCATTGTAATGGGGTTTTTACCCCTTGTCCATTGTTTCTTCAATGATATGCAACTTATGACTTTATGTCATATTTTTCCCTTTTTATGGGTTTTATGGGTTAGCACATTATGTGCTTGTGTTGTTTCCCTTTAATGGGTATATTTGCACTTCACGTGCATATGTATGGGTTCATTATTGAACCCAATGTATTCCAACTCACTTTCTAACAGCCTTATAAGTTTCAATAATCTTCAACATTCATAACTTCTTTCATGTAGCATCAGTGTTAAATCAGATATTTTTTTCCTTGTTCTATGGTTGACTAATGGTGAATGAGACATAGTATGCATCTCATTCATGTTGTGTTTTTTTCTGCTGAATGCTTGGTTCTGTCTAGGCGATTTATGTTTCTTGATTTTGATGTCATTTGACTATTGTAGGTCAGATGACTTTGCATGCAGATCGTTGTCAATTCGATTAAATTTGTGATGCTGGTGTTAATATGTTGTGCTTTCTGCAGATTGTGGTCATGTTTTTCTTTCTTTTTCTGTACTAGGTGGCTTTATCGTCCATTGGATGGTATGAGATGCCTCATTTTCATTACACATTTGCTAAAAGAAAATAAATATTTTTCTTCTTATGGTTGCATTGGTTTAAATCTTTAGGAGCTTTTTATATCATCCCTTTTTCTCTTCTTTCTCTATGAACAAGTTACGTCTTTCTGGTAATTTTGGATACATCATTACCGTAAGTTGTGAAATTTTGGTTTTTTTGGTTGCACATAATTGACCTCCATATACCTTTCAAAAAGTTTTTCTGCTTGAGTAAGCTTCTTATGATGCAGGAAATCCTTAAATTTTCATCATGAATATTATTGTCATTTTATGCAGTGATGAAAATTTTGATGTTCATCATGCTCAGAAGATATTAGATGAGGACCATTATGGATTATCTGATGTTAAGGAGAGAATATTGGAATTTATTGCTGTAGGGAAACTCAGAGGAACCTCGCAAGGTTATTATTGGATCCCATTCTGCAAATTTTCATATGCAATGACTCCATATTGTTTTTCCTATCTTAACAGAGACTTATGTTGTATACTTGTATGCACTTTGATGATTTGTTTTTTCCCTTAGTCATGGCATTTCATTATATCTTTTTTCTGTCTCCTAATTGATGCAGCGAGGTATCGGCCTTCACGTACACTTGAATGCTGGAAAGAAGAGCACGACTCCACGTCGTGCGATGTGCAGAAAAATTCCAATGAATAACCACCGAAAACGATGGTATAGGTTCTTTTTATTTCAATGAAAGTTCAATCTGAAGAGTGTGATGAATCTTAATGAAAAGGGAAAACAAATAACGACAATGCAACGGGAGCAAGAATCAAATAGCAAGGCTGCTGAAAGGGCAAACAGAAAAAAAACAAAAAAAACAAATAGAAACAAAGGCTGCGGTAATCTCCAATTATCTCTCTCTGTGTCCTCACGCAACCCTAAAACAGGGTATTAATAGGGCGTGACTGGATCTGGGCCTCGGGTCCAGTCCTTGGACCCAAGGCAACTCGTCGCTGCTGATGGATCGGGGCGCTGTGAATGTGCGGTGTTGCCTCCATCCTTGGCTCGCCTTGAGTAAGTGTGCAGGGGCACCACGTCCTTGCATCGGGGCACCAGGCTCGTGATCGGATCCATTATCTGGGTCCGATCGTCTATCCCATTGGTGCTGAGATCCTTGGACACGCCCAGGTCACTCGGTGTAGAACGGACCCGGTCCTGCTCTACATCATTCTCCCCTGGTTGGGAAGAAGTTGGCTCTGACGACTCATTGTCACCACAGTAAGCATGCAAATCAGACACATTGAAGATAGGTGAAATGTTTCAATCGTCGGGCAGTTCAAGGAGGTAGGCATTCAGACTCAATCGCCGGAGGATCTTGAATGTGTCATATTTCTTAGGACTCAATTTACCATAGGTACCCACTGGGAAACACTCAGGATGCAGGTAAACCCATACTAACTGACAAACTTGAAATTGGACATCTCGACAACCCTTGTCTACGAAAGCTTTGTAAGCTTCGTAACTCTTAACAAGTTTGGCTCAGACTTGTCTATGTATATCACGCATGTATTCAATGGCATCAAACGCGTCTGGGTCTGGGTTTGGGAGACTGAACACAGGTGCTAGATCTACTACATGGGTGGGTGATCGACCATAAACCACTTGAAAAGGAGACTTGCCCGTGGACCGGTTGATGGAACTGTTATATGCGAACTCGGCTTGCGGCAAGACTAGGTCCCATGTTTTGACATTCTCCCTAACTAGACTCCTTAGCAAGTTCCCTAGGGTGCGGTTCACGATTTCGGTTTGGCCATCGGTTTGTGGGTGGTATGCACTGCTGAACTGGAGCTTGGTTTTCAATAAGGCCCATAACGATTTTCAAAAATGACTCATAAAGCGCGTGTTACGATCTGAGGTGATCGTGTGGGGCAATCCATGAAAGGTGGCCACGTCCTTGAAGTAGTACGAGGCTACTAACGAGGCGTATATGGTTTGCTTACACGGGACAAAGATAGTCATCTTGGAAAATCGGTCAACCACAACTAGGATGGAATCAAAACGATGCAAAGTTTTGAGAAGACCCACAATAAAATCCATGGAAACATGTTCCCAAGGCCGCTCAGGGATGGGCAATGGAGTATACAAACCACTATTCTGACGTTGACCCTTGGACACTTGACACACTCGACAACTTTTGACAAACTTGACAACATCTTTGCACATTTTGGGCCAAAAGTATCGTTCATCTAACAGTGCGAACGTCTTATCATGCCCAAAATGCCCAGCTAGTCCTCCTTCATGTAACTCAGAAATCAATTGGAGTCTAAGAGAGAATGCAGGTACACATAACTTGTTACCTCGAAAGAGGTAACCGCTGTGTATACTAAATCGTGGGTCAGCTGTGATATCAGGGGAGAGGCACCCTTCCCAGACTTGCTGAAAATCAGGGTCCGTCGGGTACAACTCTTTGCACTTTTCGAACCCAATGACCTGCACTGACATAGTCATCAAAAGGCTATTCTTTCTGCGAAGTGCGTCAGCTACCTTGTTTAGGTTCCCTGATTGATGGCGAATAGTGAAAGTGTACTCTTGCAAGAAACTGACCCACTTGGCATGACGAACACTCGACTTCTTTTGACTATTCAAATACTTCAACGCCTCATGATCCGTGTACAAGACAAACTCCTTATAAATAAGATAATGCCTCCAATAACGAAAGGCTTGTACCACAGCATAAAACTCAACATCATAAGTGAAGTACTAGCACCTGGCTTGAGTCAACTTTTCACTAAAGAAAGCAATGGGCCTGCGGTTCTGACTCAGGACTGCACCAATTCCCACTTTAGAGGCATCACACTCAACCTCAAAGACTGCGCTAAAATCAGGAAGGGCTAAGACGGGGGCACTAGTCATTTTCTCTTTGATGAGCATGAAGGCCTTTCCCGCGGCGGACGTCCAATGGAAACTAGTACCCTTTAGGCACTCTGTGATAGGGGCCATGAGGGTTCTGAAGTTTCTCACAAAACGACGGTAGAAAGTGGCTAACCCGTAGAAACTACGGATCTCTCCTATAGTTTTTGGGGTAGGCCATTCTACAATCTCACGGACTTTGGCGGGATCCGCCTTAACTCCATCAGACGACACAATAAAACCCCAAAATACAACACTTGACGTCATAAACTCACACTTTTTGACATTGACATACAACTTTTTCCTCCTTAAAATCTCTAAGACCTGACGCAAATGACTCAAATGTTCAGACAAAGACGAGCTATAAATCAAAATGTCATCAAAATAGACAACAACAAACTTCCTTATACAAGGACGCAATACTTGGGTCATCATGTTCATAAAAGTACTCGGGGCATTTGATAACCCAAATGGCATGACTAACGACTCATACAATCCATCACGTGTCTTGAATGCCGTTTTTTCATTCATTCTCCTCTCGGATACGGATTTGGTGGTACCCACTTTTTAAATCAATTTTGGAGAAAATAGAGGCATCGGCCAACATATCAAACATATCATCCAACCGAGGTATGGGAAAACGGTACTTGACAGTGATGCGATTGATCGCTCTACTGTCGACACACATGCGCATTGACCCATCTTTCTTAGGAGTGAGTAGGGCGGGTACTGTGCAAGGGCTCACACTCACGAATAAAACCCTTTTGTAGTAACTCCTGAACCTGCCTCAACAATTCGGCATGCTCGGATGGGTTCATGCGATACGCGGGGAGATTAGGGAGACTCGATTCGGGACAAGATCAATGGCGTGCTGCACCACCCTCATCGAAGGGAGACCAACAGGAAGGTCGTCTGGCATAATGTTGCGAAACTCTTCAACAAGGGGCGCGATGTCCGCGGGAACGGGCAACGACATACTCATCGACGACTTAGCCACCAGGGCATAACAATAACCATCTTCTCGACAATGGCTCAAGAAAGACCAGTAAGATAGGCCCGCGAGCCGGGGAACTCGCTCAGGCTTATCCATAGTGGGAAAACTAATATCCTTGATAGGGAGAAGAACTATTTTATGACCCTTAAAAAGAAATGAGTACGTGTTCCTGTAGCCATCGTGAATGGTCTTGCGATCAAACTGCCAGGGACGTCCCAAAAGAATGTGAGACGCACTCATAGGGGCTACATCACACCACACCTCATCGTGGTAATGCTCCCCCATGGAGAGCCGAACTAAACAACGTTGGGTGATAGGAATCTCGTTTCCTCTTTTGAACCATGCCATCTTATATGGTTGGGACAATTTCTCCATTTTCAGGTTCAGGGTGGACACGACACTCTTGGACACCATGTTCTCACATGCCCAGTATCAATTATAACATCACATGCATGCCCCTCACAGTTGCAATGGGTTCTAAAAATGTTATTCCGCAACCATTTTGCAGGGGTCAACTCTCGGGGTGCGGTCAACACATGACGGATAGACAATAAATTTTTGACGTCGTCAAACTCTACGACTTCCCTCTCGTCATCCCCTTCAACCAACAACTCACCCTCAATCTCACTATCAAACGCTGACTCAACAATTCCCTCGACGAAATGGGCGTTCTTGCTCACGGTGGGGCACTTAGACGCAACATGTCCTAACTCCTGACACCTAAAACAACAGATAGTAGACTCACTAGGCTTGGCCTTGGATCTGGTATGGTATGCGGGTTCGGACTGGTCAGGCTTGCTAGGGTCTACTCTTGGGGTGGACTTGGAGTCTTCCTTCATAGGAGAGCTCGCTCCTCTGGTTGGGGAACTCGACTTGGGTCAACTGGACTGGTCACCATGGGAGGTCCTATATTCCTACCTCATTTTTAAAATTTTCCTCTACATTCATGGCATAACTGCTTGCTTGATCCAATGACTCGACTGTGACACAACTGAAATCATCAGAAATAGCAGGACGAAGACCAGAAATATACCTCGTGACCTGCTGGCGGGCGGTCTCCTCAATCTGCACTCGCAGGGATAGACGATGGAACTCAGCAGTGTACTCTGCCACAGTACGAGTGCCTTGTCGCAGGGTCAGGTATTCCTTATAGGCTTTCTCAGTGTGGTCTGACAGCACGAACTTTGACTGCATCAATCGCTGCATCTCCTCCCATGTCTGTATGTGCTCTAGTCCATGTCGCTCTCTCGACCTCTGCAGCTCAACCCACCATGTCTGCGCTAGGCCTCTCAACCGAGTGGACGCTAGCGAGACACGACGGTGCTCAGCGACAGTGTGGTAGTCGAAGAAAAACTGTACGACATAGGCCCAGTCGAAGAACTGCTCCACATCGAATCGCTCTGCGAACTTCGAAAGGTCTAGCTTCACCCCGTAGGTGGAGGGGTGCTCTGGTGCTCTCTGCTGACGAGTCTCCACCGTTCTTGCAAGATGCTCGTTCTAAAAAGCGTCATCATCCAACACTGCTTCATCACCATCTTCACGGTACTGTTCGCCTGGAGGCTGATGCTGACGAACTCCCATGATGTGTGGTCGGCGCTCAGGTCCCACCGGTCCCTGCTGAATCTGCATGGCGGCTGCTGGAAACTGCCTCGGTTTGGCTCGCCCGTGGGTGGGAACTATCTGTGGTCGGCGTTGTGGCACCGGTATGACAGGAGGTCCTGCTAAAGGTGTAAGGGCTGGTCGGGTTTCGGGCTCTAGGTGGGTAGGAACGGGATAATATGGGTTTGGGTTATGGGTTGTGTTACGGTAGAGGTAGTGGGTCGGATATGGTACTGGGTTCTGGATCGGGGATGGGTTAATGGATTGGGTCTGGTACGGGTATTGGGCTTGGTTGGTGTAATATTGGGATGAGTCACCCGATTGGATCTGGATCGGGTCAAGTCCTAAACTATTTGTCAGACCCAGAATGGGGTAGTTGGGATCATGGATTGAGTTGTGGTGTGAGAAGGCCTGGTTTGAACTCGATCCTTGTTCCGTAGTAAGATGAGTTTGGTTTTGACCTGACTCAAATTCAAACTGGAGCTCCGTCCGGGTCCGATATAAGTTTGGATCGGTAGGGGATCTGAATTGGGGTTCAAAATTAATAGATTGAATCTGGTTCGGGGTGACCCGCGAAGTGGACCCAACTGGGTAGGTCTGGTAATGGGGTTCAAGGCCCGGACCCGCTCCCTGGGACCCAAAGGATGGTCCCCGGGATCCGGGTCCGTGCCCTAATAGTACTGGTTCCTTGCCGGACCCGGTCGGGTTCGGTCTGACCCACAAGGGTCCACACCCTCCTGCTCGTTGGTGGGCTGCGACCGATCCACCCTGTACGCGCGGCGGGAGGGTTGCTAGGTCAGCCCCGGGCTGACGCTGTCGCGCTGGTCACCTGGCCCGACTTCACCCCCGGGCCCTGCAGTCCCTTGGCTGTGGCTCGAGGCCAGGCCTACGCACCATGCCGGTGTTGGGAGGCCCTTCAATGGCTCCTTGGTTCGGTTGGAGGACTCCGGCCACCCGAGTGGCAGTCACGCCATGGTTCTGAAACGGTAATACCTGTTGGATTGTCACGCGGCCGGCATAGGCCTGCCTCGGTACCATCCAGTTGCACAGCAAGTTGACGGGGGTTCGGGTGGACCTGTTCGAGTTGCATCGCAACCGCGGGCGGGGTCTGCAGTCTCACCGCCCAATCCGACACTCGTCTTCTCGATGACCACGATCTGATCTTCGAGTCCATCCAGTCGTTTCGATATGCCAGTGACATCCTTGCTTACACGTAGCATGTTTTCTTGGAGCTTGGTCATCATGTCGATCATCCATGTCATTGGATCTTCATTGTCGGTTTCCTCCCGCTCTTTTTCGCTCGTAGGATCGTTCCTCGCTTCTTGCGCCATACCGTTGACGAAGGAAGAAGGTTGGGCTCCGATACCACTTTGATGCAGCGAGATATCGGCCTTCACGTACACTTGAATGCTGGAAAGAAGAGCACGACTCCACGTCGTGCGATGTGCAGAAAAATTCCAATGAATAACCACCGAAAACGATGGTATAGGTTCTTTTTATTTCAATGAAAGTTCAATCTGAACAATGGGATCAATCTTAATGAAAAGAGAAATCAAATAACGACAATGCAACGGGAGCAAGAATCAAATAGCAAGGTTGTTGAAAGGGCAAACAGAAAAAATAAACAAATAGAAACAAAGGCTGCGGTAATCTCCAATTATCTCTCTCTGTGTCCTCACGCAACCCTAAAACAGGGTATTAATAGGGTGTGACTGGATCTGGGCCTCGGGTCCAGTCCTTGGACCCGAGCCAACTCGTCGCTGCTCATGGATCGGGGCGTTGTCAATGTGCGGTGCTGCCTCCATCCTTGGCTCGCCTTGAGTAAGTGCGCAGGGGCACCATGTCCTTGCATCGGGGCATCGAGCTCGTGATCGGATCCATTATCTGGGTCCGATCGTCTATCCCATTGGTGTTGAGATCCTTGGACACGCCCGGGTCACTCGGTGTAGACCGGACTCCGTCCTGCTCTGCATCACTAATCATTAAGTTTAACTTTATGCTCAAGCGCTCATGCTTGCATTTGATAATGTAAATAATGTAAAACTAATCTTACACTAATTCTATTGTCGTTTTGAGGCATGTATTCTTCTGGATGTGCTTCTCACTAGTTTTTTTGTAATTGGACCTCACTTGAAAATCCTGACATCACGATCATGCCAATTAGCATCTGCTGAAAGTTAAGATACCATTAACATAAAATATTTTTATTTCCTACCTTCGACATTTTATTAATCATTTTTGGCCAAGAAAGAATATCTTCTCATTTTGCAAAAAATTTACTTGAATTGCACTTTTTGGTCTTTGTTGTGTGAGTTGAATGCAACTGAGGACTCATGTTGGGCCTGACTTTTTTATTCATCTATCAAAAAGAAATAATAAAATGAGGGAAACAAGCAAAGCTTTAAAATGAACTAGTAAATAAAAGGTATATAGCAATGTGAAAATGAAATATATTGAACTTTATGTGAACACATTTTTACACGTATTAAGTGGTGAAGGTCTACAACTTTTGGGTGATGGGTGAGTTCAAGAATTAGAAAAATCAGCCATGGCAAGTATTAATGTTGAAGGCTTATTGTCTGAATATTTCACTAATTCTCACATTGATTGCCACTATCCCTGTTTTTATCTTGTAGAATCTGAGGAAGTATAGTTGATGCTAATTTGAGGATGTAAAATATTTTCATCCATATCTTTAATTTTGAATCCGAGTTCTTTATTCTGTTGCATATTGGTCCTATTAGATAGTCTAAAGGAACAGCTATAGCACCTAAGCAGTGTTTTGGTGGAAGTGTTAGTCCTATCCAGATGTGTACTAAGTTGCTGGCCACCAAGGCTCAAATACCCCGATAGACTGGGGCAGGATCATAAACTAAAAACAGCCCTGGTTTTCTTGGAAGTTGGAACAGATCATGGTTTGCCGCCTAAAGTAGAGAACCCCATAACTATGGACCTCCTAGCCAACCTACATCCAATTGCTCATGTGATGTGCCCTCTCATAATACTGATATATTTCTCTCATAAAATAATATTGATATATCTGATGCTTAACTTGGCAAAAACATTGATAAATTTATAGATGACATAAAGAAAGATAAAGTAAATTAATATGATGCCAAAATTGTGTTACAGTGTTACATAGCTACAGATATGTATTAGGGACACAACTGGTGACACACTTTGTGCAAAATGAAAGTTCTGTAAAACTATGTTCAAAACTAGTTGTGATCATTGTCATCTTAAAGTATGAATGTGTGAATAAGATTTGCAAGAATTATGATTGTCTGTCACCTGTCACCGTCCTATATCCGTGTTTAATCATGTGAAGAGAATACAGGGGCAAATAGGCATCTTTGAGTATGGTAGCACCAAAGGACTTAGATGCACGTTATACCGTATCAGTATGCTGCAACGTTGCAGACCATTCATTCGTGGAGTTTTCTTGACACTTTAATTCAGAAGTTAAAAATTTGTTGAATGTAATTTTTAAGGTAGGCATAAATTAACATGAGTTACTGATTGAAACATCGTAAACATCAGTCTCTATTTTCATCATCTATACATGGTTATTTGAGACAATGGCTTCAGTTAGAGTAAATAAAAGATAAATATCTGTCAGGTTTGTTCTTCAAAAAATATGACATGTTTGTCACTGTTTCAAAAAGAATGATCTAGATATGTATTATTTGGACATTTATATTATTTATCTTTTTAGCTTTTCCAACTTTGAGTTGCTGGAGACCTGATGTACTTTTTTATGAGGGGCTTATTTCCTTATATAGGCTTGTTTTGAGTCCTATGAGGGAACTCATGTTACTGTTTGTCCACATGTAATCCTTAGATCATGTGAATTCACAATCTTCTTTTTGTACCTTTTGATTTTTCAAACCTGAAGGTCCTAACTCCTATCTGATTATAACTGGTGGGTTTGTGCTTATTTCAATGCAGGTAAAATTATTTGTCTTTCAGGACCTCCTGGAGTAGGTAAGACCAGCATTGGTCGTTCAATTGCACGTGCCTTGAATAGAAAGTTCTACCGATTTTCTGTGGGAGGTCTGGCCGATGTGGCTGAAATCAAGGTAGGGTTCTCTTTTAGAGTGGTTTCTATAGACTAGTAGTGCTGTAATTTTTCATGTTTGCTGTATAAAATATATATGTACTGATAAAAATTTATTCAGGGGCATCGTCGAACCTATGTTGGGGCTATGCCTGGAAAAATGGTGCAATGCTTGAAACATGTAGGAACAGCTAATCCTCTTGTTCTGATTGATGAGATTGACAAGGTACGTTACTTGTTCTGCAGTAATGTTTTCCTTCACTCCACTGCCATTTCTTTTTGTTTTTGCATGCTTTCCTTTTATTCTTGTTGGTTTCCCTGTGCGTTTGGGTTGAGTTCTCACATTAAATTAATATCTTGGCTTCACATGACATTTTCAACAGCTAGGGAGGGGCCATGCTGGGGATCCAGCAAGTGCTTTACTAGAGCTTCTTGACCCAGAGCAAAACGCAAACTTTCTTGATCACTATCTTGATGTTCCTATTGACTTATCCAAGGTGAGCTAAGGTAGCATTGGTTTATACAAGCTTATATATTTTTGTTTGTTGTATTTCTTGTTGCAAGTATCCCAAGTATCTATATACGTCATATTGCAGAATGTCTTTATGAAACTATTAGTGTTCATTGGAGGATAAGAAGATTTAGGAATTTTTAGGAGGCCATGAACCGAATTTTGAATCTTGGTGAAGACTTTCAAGGAATGTAGGAACTGATGCATTTTTTTGGTGTTAATAAATTATCTGCATGCACAACTTAAAAGAACAAGACAAGTAGAAGTGGCAGGTGTATACATTTTGATCTCCATGAGTGAGATGGAAATGCTAGAAATAAATATTATCTATGTGATCTGAGAAATCATGCATATCATCTATCGGACACAATGGTAGTACCATAATAGTGTATAGCAGTGCTAGTATTTAAGAATGTCTGGTAATCTTGAAAAGCAGGAATGCCCTAATTTGTCTTTATGAATAATCTTGGATTGTCTTACTATATCAGCAAAGCTAAAAAGCAGATATTGAACACCATTTCCACATGGGAGGATCAGGTCAACATTTTTTTTAACCCTTCTTGACTTCCTGAAGCACTATTGGGTTATGTTGATTAATTAAGGCACTGAACACAAAATTCAGAAAATATGTAAAAACATGTGTTCTAGTAAAACTAATGTTGCATCAGAATAATAGTAAAATGTTCATTCTTATTCTTTTTTGCAAATGTTATTCCATAACTTTTTCCGATTTGTGCCTTGGGAGTTGTGTCCTGCAAGATAGAGATGAGAAAAGAAGAAAGAGAGAATAGCAGCAGCAAAGAGTAGGGTTGATGTCCTATTCCTTCTTATATATGTATATGACCAATTTACAAAAGTGCCCCTAATACAAATCCAATAGTACATCACATTGCCTTATCTGACTTGAATGACAAGTATACCCTTACTCTATATTACAACGATATATGAATATGGATATGGATCTAACCCATGTTCTTAACACTCCCCCTCAAACTGTGCATGGGTTTGAACCATGGACAGTTTGTTTTTTAAAAAACAGTGTCTATGAACTGAAAGCGGCTTGGTAAATAAGTCTGCAACTTGCTGCTCACTTGAAAGAAACAAGGGCTGAATTTCTCCATCTTCCACCTTTTCATGCACAAAATGCTGATCGAGCTTGACCTTGCTTCATCTTCCCATGCCGAACTGGGTTGGTACTTGGTATAAATAGTGATTGCACTTCTATTATCACAATATAAAATAGACTTGACTATCTTCCGACACAACACTAAAAGAAGATGTCCTATCCACAATACCTCCTCTGTCACCGCTGCCATCACCCTATATTCCGTTTCTGTGCTTGACCTGGCTACAGTTCTCTGTCTTTTACTCAACCAAGAGACGAGATGGGATCCCAAATACACGCCGTAACCTGTCACTAATCTTCTAGTATTCGGGTTTCTTGCCCAATCTGCATATGAAAATGCTATAACAAAAGGCCTCGAACATGGAGACACATCTGACCCTCTTGCGTAAATCAAACCATCTGATAAAGTGCCCTTAATGTATCACATAATTCTCTTGACTGCCTCCATGTGACTTGCATATATTGAGATACCTGATTGACTGCATATACCAAATCAGGTCTAGTCAACCTGAGGTATTGAAGAGCTCCCACCATACTTCTGAACTTCTCTGGCTGATCGAGTGGTGAATCACCATCCTGATTCTCTACCAGTTTGTTTCTTAATGCCATGGGGGTCTTAGCTGGTTTGCATTGGATCATTCCATTTCGCCGCAAAAGGTCTTGAGCATACTTACACTGAGTGAGGACTAATGAACCTCTGGACTGATCAACCTACACACCAAGAAAGTACCTCAAGATTCCCAAATCTTTCATGTGGAAACAATCATGCAAAATTGCCTTCAAATGTTTAATTTTGGCTGCATCATTCCCAATGATGACTATATTGTCCACATAAACTAATATGATACTAATGCTTCGAGTGTCATGACTGACAAATAGAGAGTAATCACAGTGACTTTGTTCAAAGCCACATCTCAAACCAAGCTTTTGAGACTTGCTTTAGACCATAAAGTGCTTTCTTAAGCTTCAAAACTGTACTGAGTGAATCAGCCTAGTAAAAAGGAAGATGCTACATATAAACCTTTTCATATAAGTCTTTGTGAAGAAAGCCATTATTCACATCCAGCTGATACAAGGTTCATCCGTATGACAAGAGGCAAAACTACTTGTATAGTTCTCATGCAGACAACATGACCAAAAGTTTTGTCAGTCCATACCATACTCTTGTGTGTGGCCTTTAGCTACTAAGTGAGCTTTATACCTCTCTATGCTCCCTTCAGCCTTATATTTAACTTTATACACCCATCGACATCCAACAACATTCTTGTCTAAAGACCTATTTACAACCTCCCAAGTATCGCAGTCATGCAATGCTTTAACCTCCTCATTCATAGCCTCCACCCATTGTGGATTTTTGCATGCTTCTGTAAATCTAAAAGGCCCCTTTTCTTGGGATATAGCTGCAACATATGTATGAAATTCCAAGGAGAAGGCTTCAAAACTAACAAATTGTTTTGGAGGATGCCTTACTCTTGATGGCTTTCTCAACTGAACATTCGAATCGGACACCCCATTTTCTGAAGTATTTAAAGCACAAGGCTGCAAGCTAATAGGATTCTGGTTTGATTCTTCTCTTGTTGCATGTGAGTGAGTAATATCCTTTCCATGCCTCTCGTAGACTTGAGAAAATGTGGAAAAGTAGGAGGTTGTGATGTTGTATGTGCTCCCAGATGGGCTGCATGTCAGACTGCTAAATGCTCAATTGCTGCAATGACTTCGCATATGTCCCAAAACTAGAACAAGCATCATTTATAATTCTATAGGACTCTTCTAGGGACTGATTGCTTACCAAGGCTGGAATGAAAGACTGCAAACCATTATTGACTCCAAGCATATTGCAACAGAAATTTGGATGAGATGGAGAATTTTTTGATGATCCCACAAGGTACAAGAGCATCGTAGGTATGCTTCAATACCTTACCTTTACTCGACCAAATATTTTTTATGCAATGAATCAGGTTTCACAATTCATGCATTGCCCATGTACTAGTCATGTTTAATCCATTAAAAGAGTCCTTCGATATTTAAAGGGCACACTTGGAGATGGGCTTGGTTATCGTAGCGATAACAATGACAGCTAATTGACAGTAATGGCCTTTTTATATGCAGACTGGACTGTAGACCCAGATGAGAGAAGATTTGTTTCTGGATATTGTGTTTTTATTGGACAAAATTTAATTTCGTGGAGTAGTAAAAAGCATAAAGTCGTAGCTCGTTCCAGTACTGAGATGAAGTATAGATCCATGGTAGCAACTTCATCTGAAATCACTTGGATTAGATATTTACTATCTGATTTGAATCAACAAGTGTCAAGCTCACTTAATCATATTAAACATAGGATAATTAAACATATTGAGATTGATGAACACTTTATCAGAAGCAAGATTGAAAATGGTGAAATTACAACACAATTCATTGAAACCCAAGATCAAGTGGCTGATCTATTCACAAAAGGATTGAGCAAGCATAGATTTTGGTACTTGAAGAGCAAGTTGTTCATGCCTCTTACCATGCATAACTTGAGGGAGGCTATTGGAACGTGAGGTTTTGGGTCTGGATCAGAATTTGGATCTATACCCATGATGACGTCTTTATAATGTTTGTAATAGTCATGTGTTTAATTAGTTTCATCTTTCCTTTATTGCCCCTATCTTATTTGTATTCATATGTATATTGAATGGTGGTGTTTTTGTAACAGTTCAATATTATTGATATATAGCTATCCACAACCCACAATGGGCTGTGTAGAGTCAGTTTTGCTGTAGCCCTATTTTTCTCTTCTCTAATCTTCCCTCTCTCTCCTTTGCTCTTGGTGATATGTTCCGTTCTTACAGATGGTTTGTGATTGCCTTTGATATGATTGATGTATTCTAGGACACTTGAATCACCTCTTTTTATCTAACTCTCCCTTGAGATTATAAATTTTGGGAGTGGATATTTGTTCAACCCAGGATGTAACGTTAACCAAATATCTCTAGCTGAAACACCATAAGGTACCTGCAATAAGACTTCGCGTGAAAGAGTGGCCGTGATGAATGCAACGACCGATTGATCATTTTTCTTCCACACTGTGAAAGCAGGGTTTGGGGCTGATGTCCTTCCTTAGTACCTTGGGACACAATGAACTCCGTGGGCACAGCCAGAGTCCCATAGAGATTCCCCATCAAATCTAAACTACTTATGAAAGGGTCAATTTGCGTCCTCCAAGTGATAAAATTGGAAGAATCCAATTTGTTGGTGACAAGTTGGCTAAGAGAAGAGTTTAGGGTTGGATTAGAAAGTCTTTTTTTTAAAGGGAAATAAGGAAGTACAAAGGACTGCTAAAAAACACGAAAATCACATGACGCTGAAAATAGGGAACAAAGGAATATATATATATACACGACAAGGAAAATACAAGCAAGATATAGAACAGATTGCAAAAAATAAAGCTACTGAATCGGAAAAAATTGGGCAGAAATGAGAAATCAGCAGAGATGCTGATGTCAGCAACTTGGGCCTTCCTTTTTTTCCTTTTTGTCTTTAGGTCTTGTTAAATATGTGAATAACCAGACTCGAATACAATTTTTTTTTTGACATTTTCCTTTTTTTTTTAAGGTCACTATCCCTTTTTCCCTTTTTTATTTTTTCTGCTGAGTCTAAAACTGAACCAGATCAGATCTGGGTTTGAACAAATTTGGTGTTGGGATTAAGGAAGAGAGCAAATGAAATATTTGAGAAAACACAAAAAGACAGATATTTTTGAAGAGGAGATTAGAGTTGGATGGAAGAAACAAGAATAATAAACTTATCTGAACAGAGAAATCACAGTCTTCGATTTGTTGGTGACTTAATCTTGCCCCAGCTTTTATACCATTTTTTATTTGTGCCTTGGGAGTCGTGTCCCGCAAGATATTGATGAAAAGGATGAAAGAGAGAAAAGCATTAGCAAAGATGACGACCCAATTAGGGTTGACATCCTTCTATTCCTTCTTATATATGTATATGACCAATGTACAAAAGTGCCCCTAATACAAATCCAATAGTACATCACGTGCCTTATCTAACTTGAATGACAAGTATACCCTTACTCTATATTACAACGACATGAATATGGATATGGATCTAACCCATATTCTTAACAAACTTTTAATTTGACAGCTCTTAACCTTCATTAGATTGACTGTTATTTCTTTAAGGATGGTAGCGGACTTATTTTCTGAGAAGACTCTAAAAATCTGAAATGGCTAGAGGAAACTGATTGACAGTTTTATCTTATTCTAATTATTCATCTACTTTTTCCTTGTGGTGTTGTAGGTTCTTTTTGTTTGCACGGCTAATGTTATCGAGATGATTCCAAATCCTCTTCTAGACAGGATGGAAGTTATTGCTATTGCTGGCTATATAACTGATGAAAAGGTGCATATTGCTCGGGATTATTTGGAGAAGGCAACCCGTGAAGCATGTGGTATCAAACCAGAACAGGTTAGCTTCCAATTTATGAGTGAAACACAGTGTTCTTTTTTCCCTGGTTTGTTATTTAGTCACATCATCATCATCATCTTTTCAAGCCTTGTCTCATCTACATGATAAGGCTTTAGACTTAGCTGGTCACCATACATTATAAATTTATTCACTTAGCTACAAGCCATTGCTGATCCAGGTTGAAGTGACTGATGCTGCCCTTCTTGCACTTATAGAAAATTACTGCCGTGAAGCTGGCGTTCGCAATCTTCAAAAGCACATAGAAAAAATTTACCGTAAGGTATGGTTTGCATCCCTGTTTGTGATTTTTTTTATGCATCTTGCACAAGCTCTGACTTTCCTACTCATCTTACAAGCATCAGTTATTTTGTGTGGCTACTGCATCACATGTTGCAACCTTCTATGTTGTTTACCTCCTTTTGTTACTGTCATCTGTGTTCTGCTCATGCCCATATTTCATGTGTTGGTAGTTTTTTTTATATTTATCCTAGTTCACTTCTGATACATAAGCCATTAAATTTAATGCTAAGCAGTTGCCTGGAAACTTCTTATATTGATGTGTTTCCTATACTTTGCTCAAGGGAAAGATTGAACAATAAGTTATGGTCCTGATACAGTGTTGAGGTGCAGATCCAAAATCAGGTCTACTAGAACCGTAAGTCGAGTACGTCAGGAGATTGCTGTTAAAATCTTATATCTGATAGCAGACAGCTGTCAGGACTTATTTCTTAAACCCAGAGCTGGGTACTGATGGTAGAGCTCATGTTTACAGTCAAGATGGAAAAACTTACTTCCAAACTTTCCGCATGAAGTGGTGCTTATAATATTTTGATCCAACAGAGTTCATTCCCCTTTGATGGCTATCAACAAATACTAGAAAGAGATGTTCTTTTCTTGATCTATGATCTTCTGATCTGTGTAAATTATGGAGTGATCTTTAAGTTTCTTTAATGCCACAAACTGGCTATCTACCAGAAAAAAAAGTTCACTAATTTCATGCCTTCCTTGTCTGGCAGATTGCTTTGCAGCTGGTACGCCAGGGGGTATCAAATGAACCATCAACAGTTGCCACCATTCAGGAAGTTGAGGCTGATGATTCTAAACGTCCACCTACTGAAGAAACTAATGAAGTTCCAGCTGAGGGGAGCATGAATATCAAATCTGAAGAAGCTGCAAACCACGAGCCGGCCTGTGAAAACTCCACAATGACAGAGTCTTCAAGTTTGGAGCCATCTGCAGATCAAAGCCCATGTATTTCTGGGCAACCACTTGATTCAGAGGTCTGTTAAAAGATTAAAGTGCTTTTCTAATTTCTGTGTTATTTTGAGAATATCTCCCATCAAATCATGTTATGGTAATACTTTAGTTGGCCTATTTCTTCTTTTTTGCCAGGGTAAAGAAACAGCTGATATTATTCAGGAAATAGATGTTGGTAAGACCATGGATAAATTAGTTGTTGACACTACCAATTTGTCTGATTTGGTTGGCAAGCCAGTATTTCATGCCGATCGAATATATGACCAGACACCAGAGGGTGTTGTGATGGGCCTTGCATGGACTGCGATGGGTGGTTCTACACTGTATATAGAGACCACTCTTGTGGAACAAGGAGAAGGAAAAGGTGCGTTGCATTTGACAGGTCAACTTGGTGATGTCATGAAGGAAAGTGCCCAAATAGCGCATACTGTAGCTAGATCGATACTACTTGAGAAAGATCCAGAAAACCCATTCTTTTCCACCTCCAAGCTCCATCTTCATGTGCCAGCAGGTGCTACGCCAAAGGATGGACCCAGTGCTGGTTGTACCATGATTACTTCTATGTTGTCATTGGCTATGAGGAAGCGTGTGAAGAAGGACCTTGCCATGACTGGGGAAGTAACTTTGATGGGGCGGATTCTCCCTATTGGTGGGGTATGTTGACCTATTTTAATAGGTGTTATCATCCTTTTATTATTTAAAAATAAGTATATGTTGTGACCATCTTCCTCATGGATCATATGCAAACAGGGGTGCTAATTACAATGTTTCTTCTTTTACATTGTATCGTCTCTATAATATGTCAGTACCTTTCATTATCATGTATTTAGTTGTGGCTCCAAGTAGTCTAGCTTATTCTTCTTTTATATAACAATCTTTTTATGGGACTACTAGGTCAAGGAGAAGACAATCGCTGCAAGGCGGAGTGATGTTAAGACTATAATATTCCCATCTGCCAACCGAAGGGATTTTGATGAGCTTGCGCCCAACGTAAAAGAAGGTCTTGAAGTCTATTTCGTAGATAATTACAATCAGATATTTGATTTATCATTCATTGACGAGGCAGACACAGAGGAAAAGGTTGTGTCCGAGTAGATATTCTTTCCATGATGACTGTTTCATCTGCCGCCTTTAGAGAATTGGCTGCTTACGGGAGTAACAAATAATCACTGTCTCAATTCTTTTAGCTGCTCCATTTTTTGTAGGTGCATAACATTCAGCGAATCCTAAAGTTATCACAACTAGGTAACTATGTTTCACAAAATTTTCCTGTAATTCATGTTTTATGATGTAAAATTTCACAGGACAATTCACGCAGTAATCCCATTTGTATCCTTGGGTTGGCCAGAGCATGAGGGCAAAGTGTTTTGCGCTTTACTCTATCCTTTGTTTCCAATTTGGTGATTTAAAATGTTTCAATTCTTTTACTCGAGATTTCTTTAGACCAAGGTCTCTTGCCCGTTGATATATTCTGAAGATTAATATGAATCAACGTGTATTCCCATGACAGTTTGGCCAGTCGGCTCAAGCAACACCAACAAGAGGTTGGGGGAATTACCATCTTGTGAAAGTTTATAGCGTGAATGAAAATTTGATGTTGCACAATGCTTTTAGTTGCCGGTAGACATGAAAACTGCATTATAGTTTGAGTAGTTTTGTGATCACCTGGATGTGCATAATTCTTAATTTTCCTCTGATCCTGATAAATAAGTTTACTTGTACAGGCATAAGGAGCAGTCACATATAATTTTATTTTAGTAATTGTTCAATCCAGTTTTATGTCTTTCATTCAAACACTCGTTGCTTATTAATATACATCTTAGCAGGACTCAGATGCCCCTGTTAGCAACATGGGAAGTCAGAATAATGTTCTAAGAGGCAAGCTTAGAAACGTATTCTCAACTTCTAATATGCATGTGTAGATGTCTTTTTGAGTGATGATATGCTGACTCTGACAAACATGTAAAAGTTAAAACAATCATTGTGGATCTTCCATGTATGTAGTGCCTTTTGTCTTCAACAGAGCTTTAATTTTGGAAAAAAGATAAATATAACTCTACAGGAGGCAGTAAAAAAATTATTGCAAACTTTCAACTTCACTTCATGGTGAGGCCATCACTTCTCACATTGTTTAATGTGTTGAGAAATTTCTCTTTACAAAAAAAAATGTTGAGAAATTTTGACTGTGTTTAATCTTCACCTTAAGTGTTTTTGAGTGTTGACAGATCCATGATTGATTCATGGGTATAGTTGCTTATCACAGCATCGTTCATTGATTATAGACTACAATGAAGTGGATTCCAGTTTGAGTGACTATCGATAAGTGCATTGTTCAACTTTCTGCATCTAAATTCATTTTCCACCTCTCTAGGCCTGGGAATCGAAACAAGGCACTCTCATGAAATAGGCTCGAATTATCTAAAATGACTCATCCATCCTTGTTTCATGTCCTCCATCTTCCCCGTTCCAAACGGGGCAAGGCGGGGTGGGGCCCGTTTCCCCTCAGTCCATTGCCATTCCTAAAGAAGGATTGGGAACGAGGCAGGGTGGGGCAAGGCAGGGATCAGGTCTGGGCAGGGGAAAGCTTAAGTCCATCCCCGCCTTCATCCCAGCATGGGTTTTGATTTTAACTTCCATATCCATTTCATGTCCTCAATCTCCTGTCTAAATGGGGGAGGCAAGGCGGGGCTCTGTTTCCCCCTGGTCCACTGCCATCCCTAAAAATGATTATTCAGCTCGGTTTAGCTTGTATAAGCCCGTTAACTAGTAATAAATATAATTTAAGTATATTTTATAGTATAGAGTGTAAGTTGAAGTTTTTCTTGCAAGAGTAAGTTTATAACTCAAATTCTATTGCTTACAATTTTTTTGTTTTTTGTTTTTTGTTTTTTATCACAAGGAACCTCCGCTGATAACCAGGTCACTTAATGGGCCTGCCCAACAATCTTTTATTTTGTAAATTAGTCAATTTGAGCTTGGCTTTATAGGTTTAGAATATAAATTCTATTATTTTTCAAATTTGAATTGTTTTGTTTTTAAATAAAGGAGCCATCTAGAGCTGAGTTTGTTAGACTCTAGATGTCATGAGCTCGAGCTTCGCTCGGCTTGCCCCAAGAATAAGCCAAGCTTGAACACCCTCTTTGGTTTGCTTGGCTTGTTTCTGAGCCTCTCTCTCTCTCTCTCCTTTATTGGTCCCACAACCAATGCTTGTGGTTCCAACTCCAATATCTTTTTGGATCATTTGATTGTGATTTTTCAAAAGCAAATTGGTGTCGTGTTTCAACTACAGATTATATTTCCACTCAGGGCTTGTTTGGATGCACCCGTTTATCACTTAAAATGGAATAAGATGGGGGGGAAATGCATTATGGACTAGATCATTCAAACGAGCGAATTAACAAATCCTAAGGTGTGTTTGTACCAATGTTGTCAGTATCGTCAAATCAGCTGATTCGCTTCGTATCAGCAAAAAATTTGATATGCAACTGACCTGAATCGGTTTATATTTTAAAAATGGTTACAAATAGTTTTTAATATTTTTTATTGACACGTGTTGTCTGCTGGTCAAAAGTTGCCCTAATCAGTTTGATATGGCTAAGAATTGGCCGATTCATCTACATAGTTTAGAAAACGAATCATGATACGATACTATTCTGGCAACATTTATTTTTACAGCAGGTACGACCAGAATATTCTAGTATGTTAATTTGCATCTAAGGGCATGTTTGAAGACAGGAGGAAGTTACCTCCACTGATGCACCATTTTGGTGGAAAAGTTTTACCCCAAAATTGAGGGAGAAAAAATCACTAGGTTCTCGGGGGATTTCATTTTCAAACATGCCCTAAAGGTAAAGGGTGTCAATGGGTGGGGTTTGACCTGGACCAAAGCGTATAGGATCAGGTTTTGGTGATAAAATAGGAAGGTTCATTAAAAACTAGGTCTGACCCAAAGGGTTCAATTAGTATAAAGGGGCGGCGGGTATTGTTAGGAAAAATTGTGTGGGCCTATAATCACACATTATAGACGGTCTTAGATTCAGGCTCACTTTATGTGATCTAGTTCTGTTGGGCCATATGATATCTCATATGATATGGTCTGTTATGTGAAGAGACTTGTTCTGTCTATAATTCTGTAATGAGTTGAATTAGAAACATACTCCTATTAGGTTATGGTCCCCAAACCTTATATAATGACCCTCTCTTCAATTTTTTCATAACCAACAAGAGATTCAATTCCTCTCATAAGGTTTAGAAAAATAAATAGGGTCAGATATATAGGTTCAGTAAGATCATACCTGACAACGATCTATCAGAGTGCTTATAGATTCAGGTACATTTTTGCATTAAGTTTTGTTTTAATTTTGATTTCAAGAGTTTAACGAGAACATGTAAATCGGTCCTCTTTAGTTTTCGGTGAATTCAAAATCCAACATGTTTTTTTTATGAAATTTTATACTAGACCCAGATCTGACCCATGTTCCGATTAAGACCTATGTTTTTTCAATATAAAAAGATAAAATTTATTATTCTAATGGGTATGAACCGGGTCTGATTCATGCAATCCTTATAGGATTCGAATACAATTTTTTCTTATAGCATAGATGATATGATTTGGGTTCAAACCCGATACCTGCACCTTAAAACAAATCCATGTTCAGACTCACCTCGGTTTGAACGAGATCTGACCCATTGATACCCCTACCTAAAGGTCATAAATTTAGACAAAATTGGAAAATCTATTTTTGTCTAAATTTTATAAGTTTGTGAAATTCTAGCATGTTTTACTTTTTTTTCTTCCTTTTTTCACCCGAACAGTTAATATGGGTCTTATGAAAATTTTCATTGTCGACAAGCTTTGCAGAACGTATCTAAACATGAGAATCCAATTGTGTGAGAAACAAGACCTCATCGTTCTCTACAATCCACTGTATCCAAACACACCCTTAATGTCTCCAAAGAGACCAAGTCAGACCCCAAGGGATCAACCGTGCGAAAGTACCGAACTTGCCTCAACACACAAATTTTTAACGTGATTCGATCATGAAGATCTACTTCCATATCAACACACAAGTTTTTAACGTGATTCGATCATGAAGATCTACTTCCATAATTGGTTTGATCATGATTAAGTGTATCCTGAGCAGCAAGGTAGGTAGCGCTGACGCTGACATACCACACAACAAGCGGCAATGCCACATAAACACTAAGTTCACGGAGAAGGAACTGAACTCATGTCATAGCTCAATACTCAGCTTCTGTGCTGGAGCATGAAACAATGTGTTGTTTATGAGACCTCCAATGTATAAGATTTTTTCCCATGTAAACTGCATAGTCGAATATCGAGCCACTGCCATTTGGATATATGGCCCAATCCGCATCAGAATACACAATGATCGCCCAAGACTTTGATGGTCTAAATTGTAACCCATGTTGAATAGAAAACTTGAGGTACCTCACGATACACTTAACAACAACTCAATGCTTAGTGGTGAGACGATGATGAGTTGGCAGACTTTATTGACACTGAAGGAAATGTCAGTCTCATCAACGTAACATATTGCAAACCACCCACAATACTACGATAGTGTGAGATCATCAAATTCTGAATCACTGCTAGCAAAGAGTTTGGAGGAGGCAGACATAGGCGTGGACATGGGTTTCACGTCAAGCATGTCATCCAAAATATACTTTCATTGTGAAAGAAAAAGTCCTTCCTTAGAGTAGGATGTTTTTGTGCCAAGAAAATAGTGTAACCTGCCAAGATCCTTCAGAGCACAATGCGTTCCAATGAAGTTTACCAGATCATTAATACAATACTGACAATTTTCAATGATTAATATATCATCAACATACACCAAGATAAAAATATGTATATTATTCTTTTGAAAAACAAATAAAGATTGATTTGTTTTGGAACCCATAAAGCTACGTTGAACCAGGGCATTTCTTAATTCTTGAAACTAGGCACAAGCTACCTGCTTAAGTCCATACAGGGCTTTACCAGGAAACTTGGGGCCCTCAAACTCAGGTGGTTAAACCATTTAAACATCTTCTTCTAGAGTATCATTGAGAAAGACATTATTAACATCAAGCTGTCTAACCTCTCAACCTGCACTCAACACAAGAGCCAAAACAATGCAGATAGTGGTTGGTTTGACAACTATGCTAAAAGGTCTCAAAGAAATCAATTAATTCTTGTTGATGAAATCTATTGGTCACTAAACCAACCTTGCAGCACTTGCATTGTTTTTAAGCATGAGTGACCATGTGTTGTAGACCCATTTGCACCTTACAAGATTATAAGACTTATCAGGAGGAACAAGCTCCCATGTGTGTTTTTAATCAGGGCAATGCATTCTTCATTCATGGCTTGTTGCCACCTAGGATCTTTGGTAACTTGTTTGTAGGTCGAGGGTTCTAAATCTTGAGTAAATTCGCTCAACAGGACTATAGGTAGCGAATATTTGGATGCATGGTACACTTTATTCTTGAGGGTGCTCTCTTGAGCATGAGTGACCATATGATGAGTTCTTTGAGGCACATGAATAAAAACAAATAAAGGAGATGAGGTAGGCACTTTAGGTAAGGTACCAAGATCAACAACCTTATTAAGAGCAGGTGACACATGAGGTGTGACACTAGAAGACTCGGTTGTGTCAACATTAGGTAAAGATTGTGCAGGAAGTGAGGAACTTATAGATGGGATGTCATTATTTGGTTTATCATAAATATCCATGAGAAAATTAGCGACACTTGGTTTGGCTTCGGTTTTGTCTAAGGAAAAATTATTCTCATCAAAAGTGACATCTCTAGAAATAATGACCTTTAGGATTGAGGTTCAAGACAGATATAGCCATGGTGGTTGTTGTATCATAGAAAAACATGAATTTTGGATATGAAATCAAGATTATTTTTTTGATATGGTCTTAGGTTAGGGTAACAAGCACAACCAAAGGTTTTGAGAAATTTATAATCTGATCATTTTTTGAACAAAAATGCAAGGACACTTGAATTTTAAGTTTAGCGTAAATAACCTATTGATGATGTACATTATTGTAGAGAAGGCAAAGGTCTAATATTTGTGTGAAACATTCACATGAGCCATAATAGTCAAGCCAGTGTCAACAACATGCTTATGTTTTTGTTCAGACACACCATTATGTTCTTGAGTATAAGGACATGAGATACGATGATCAATACCAGACTCTCTCAAAAATGAGTTAAGGGCGCTCTATGCTGGTCACCACCATAAGTATGCAAATATTTGATTTTCTTTTCAACTAAAATTTTAATCAGCACCTTAAATGTATGAAAAATATGAGCAACAACATATTTGTAGTTCATCAAATATAACCAATAATATTTTAAGAAGTGGCATCGACAAAGACTATAATATCCATAGTTGTTTTCACCAACAACTAAAGCTGGACCCCACACATCAAAAAAAAAAACTTGCATGGGCTGAAGGTTTTCATATGATATACGAGAAAGTCGTAATTTATGTTGCTTACCCATCTGACATGCAGTGCATACATGAATAACACCCTTAATATGAGGCAAAACCAAAATTTTTAATCATTTTTTGAACAAATTTTAAGTAAGCGTGTCCAAGTCTATTATGTCAAGTATCAAAATCAACTTTTTCACCCACATAAGCACTTTTATTGTCAAATTCTTAAAAGAAATCTATAAAGTAGAGGTCATAATTGGCTTTCCCACGAAGAAGCTTCTTTCCAAACTCGCCATCCTTCACACTGCATTGTTTTGTGTGAATATTTGCACAAAAAGCAGTTTCTTAGTTATTTTTGGAACATGCAAGATATCTCTAACAAAAAATTTAGTTTTTTTCAGATTAAAAAGTAAAACTACTAATATGAAAGATTTCCAAACATTTACCATTACCAATCTTTACTAAGTCAGGTCCTTGATATTTTGAGTGAGACGATAGAGCATCAAAATACTATGTGGAAAAATACTCTGGTTCTCACCTGCAATCATCCTACAAGTCTTTGTCGAATTCCTTGGCTTGTCACAAAATTGGCACACAATATATTGCCTTTCAGAGTTATTATAATCATTGGTCACCTCACTGATTCGGCGGTCTACCATAAAATGGACCACCTCTTTCATGACCTCTGAACTGGTGCTGGCCAACTGGACCTCCACGATAGTTTTCTCTATTGCCTCCTCTTTGAACAAAATTTGCCCCATATGATTCTTTCATATTTTCATTGACTTCAAAAAAGGTGAGCGTCTTGAGAAATTAGAAGATTATGAAGCTCAATTAATTTACTCGGAGCTGATTCAGCCCGAGCAGTGATGGATACCCGAAAGGAGTTATATCCATAAAGAAAACCATCCTCTTATGGAATAGGACTTGCCTCAACACACATTGAAAACAAACAGATCAACACACAGTTTTTTAAAGTGGGTTGATCTTTTATTTGTAATGTAATCCCAAGGTTACACAATTTGGATGAGAGTCCTCTTGATTTAGAAATATAGCAGTCCTGCTTTATATTAGAGAAAAGTCTGGACAGCATTAGGAATATGAGACCCTGCTGGATTAGGTCTCTTAACATGATCTTCCTGGAAGCTTCCTTTCTTGTGCAGTTTTCCTAATCGATAAGAGCTTTCCTGATTGGAAAAGCTAGCTTTCTTGATTGGAGGAGGATTCTGGATTAGTAGGTTTCTAGAAACCGTATGTGGACGCATAGGAAATGTGTGGGCCTGGTGAGCTTGAGCTCTAACGTGATCCTGGTTCCTGACTCTAACATGATCTTGATAGCTAACACTTGGCTTGTAGATAGAGGTGTCTCCCTTTACCCCGAGTTCGAGTCCCCGTGTGGTCAGATCTGGAATCAAATTTGGTTTTATACTTAAATCATCCGCGGGCTCAGGCCAGGTGGTGGCAGGCTGGCAACTGTCTAAGCCTCTAAGGAACCCACCCACCTGAGAAAGTGTGAGAATACTGTTGGTGAGGATCAGCCTCTCAACTATCGACTACTTTTCAAAGGGTAGATCAGGTCACATTTTGAGTGTGTCACTGCACCTGACTGCCCTTCATCTCTGGGGTACAACTTGTCAACTGTGGGGCCCAACTGAAGATGGAGGGTGATCAGGCGCAGCGGCACACTAAAGTCTGCAATGTGATTGCACCTGATATGTCATCTACTTTTTCAGCTTCCACTTTGTCAGTTTGCAAGTACTTGAGAAAGTGGTCGCCCGAGCTTCCCTTTCTCAGAAACCTTAGAAAGTAGTGTTTTTTCAAGGGTTTGCAAACATGCCTGGAAAGTGGAAAGTCGACCCTTGGAATTTTTTTTATCATTGTAGGGCTGTCAGTAGGTCAGGTATGACCCAATTCAACCCAGTTCAGATCTAATAAGATCCAGGTTCAGACTTAGTGGCATAGGCCCGAATTGGTAACCAGGTTGGACCTTTGGGATCCAACATTATATGGACTTGGCTTGGTTTAAGATTTTATTCTATATTAGGCATGACTAGGGATGTAAATGTGTTAGACTCTGGTAGAATCTAGGTATTACCTAGTCTGACCTAATCGGATTTGGATTTGGATTTGGATTTGGAGTAGGATGGGATCAGATAAAATCAATTCTGGATCTGATTAGCTTAAAATCTGATATATATTTTTTGAATTTATAACCCAAAGAAACCATGCGGAGCACAAAGATCTGGCTGCGCTGCCTCAGCCTGCCAGACTTAGCTTAAAATCTGATATATATATATATATATATATATATATATATATATATATATATATATATATATATATATATATATTTTTTTTTTTTTTTTTTTTTTTTGAATTTATAACCCGAAGAAACCACGGCCGGCACGAAGACCTGGCTGCGCTGGATTTCAATTCGGATGCAAAGCTCAATACCGATCCGAATTTGGCTACCTAATCCGACTGATCAGATTCAGATTTAGGTAGAATAGCAGATTACATCTGACATGTTGACGCCCCTGGGTACGACTCAAGATCCGGTTACAATACTTTAATTTTCAACTTAAAAACATACAAAGTTAAGATTTGATCGGGTCCGGTGTGTTCCATATGTAACCAGACCCTGATTATGGTTGTGCCTAATCTAGGGCTGTTTGGATCTGGATCCATATCCGGGTCGGCAGTAGCACATTGATGTTGGACACAGCCCCGGATCCATTGGGTCCGGAGCAAGTCTGACCTGTTTACACGTCATCATTTTTTCTTAAATTTATATAAAGACGCCTAACTATTGGCCTATTTACAAACACATGCCTAATTTTGAAAGATTAGAAATACACGACTAATTAGGGATGTCAACGGGTTGGATTCGGGTAGGATCTAGGCATTACAGATTTCAATTTAATGGGATCTGACCTAATCTGATTCAGATTAAGATGGAAAAAGATAAAACCGAATTCAGATCCGACTGGTATAAAACATGATATTTACACTTAATCAGATTCAGATCTTAGTGGACTTGGGTATTAATTGGATCCGGATTCAGATTTCAATGCAAAATTAATTCTGAATAGAATCCAATTTTTAATCGGATCCCGATTTGGCTACCGAATCCGCCTAATGGGATTCATACAATTCTCAAAAGTTAAGCGCGTATTTGTAATACTTTAAACGTCAGGTATGTGTTTGTAAATATATTAAAAGTAAGGTGTGTTTTTGTAAAATTTTCCTTTGATAATTTAATCGCTTTTTATTTATATACACACGATTAAAAAGTCTTTTATTTGCAAATGACTAGGGATGGCAGTGGACCGGGGCAGGTCTCCACCCCCGCCCCGTCTCTAAAATGTAACCTTCATCCCCGGTCCACCCCCGTGACGGGGGAGACTTTGGAGCTCCACCCCCGCCTCGTCTCAACATTCTAATCCCCACCCCCGCCCCGTCCTCGTTTGTCAAATTGCATCGTAACATCCTACAAATGAGCGTAGCAATCAAATCTACGCATGAACCTCAAAATCTGGATCCAGCGACCAGAATATCGTAACATCAACAGGAATCACACCAATACAAGCAGAAAATCCACATCAAACGACTCTTCAGAATTAAAAAAAAAGCATGGAGAACGAAACGATATCACAAGACTAAGAGAAGCGAAGCAAAGAAACAGGAAGACGGTGAGGAGAGGGGTCGGCGACGACGCTGCTCCGACGATGCAAGGCTACAGACGGGAAAAGGAAAAAGAAAAGAGGGAGGAGATGGCACCATAGAGGAGGCTCACGGCAGTGGCACAAGGCAGCGACAGAGATGGGAGGAGGGAGAGATCGTGTCGGCCAACGGTGGTCGGCGACGGCCAACGGTGGTCGGCGACGGCCCGACCCCAATGATAATGCGGATGGGGAAAGGGAAGAGGCGACAGCCCGGCTCGGTGGCTCCAGGGTTAGGAAATTAGGGAAGGGAGTTAGGGTTAGTAAACATGTAGAAAAATATAAAGGGTTGGGGGCGGGGATGGGGCGGGGCGGGGAAACGTGCCAGTCCCCTCCACCCCCCCAACGGGGATGGATTTTAACCTTCGTCCCGGCCTCCATCCCCGTTTCATACCCTCCATCCCCGGTCCAAACGGGGCGAGGCGGGGCCCCGCTTTCCCCCGGTCCACTGCCATCCCTACAAATGACCACACAATTTTACGCGGGCGAAGGCTTTAAAAGGGCGGGGAGAAATCGCAGAGAGGGAGAGGGAGGAATTGCAGAGAGAGTGAAGGATGGCCGTCGATCTGCCGATGGACGACAAAGCAAAGAGGATGAGGGAGTTGCTCTCCAGCTTCTACTCCCCCGAGGCCTCCGTCGGCGAGGCCTCCATGAGATCGCCGCCCGTCGACCCCATCGACTCCCCCTCCTTCGTTCCCGATCTCTACATGACTCACTTGGTATGCACTTCTCGATCCTCCATCTTTCCGATTCTTTCGTCTTCTCTCTATTTCTTTTCGGGTTTTGGATCGTTTTAGCATAATTCTTCGGAGATCGGCGGCGTTTGAGTTTGGATCTGGCGCCTTTTGGTTGCTTAACCTCCGAGAATTTGCGCGATTTGTTGAAGATTGGAGGTTTTGAGATTGAACCTGGCGCGTTTTGGTTGCTTGACTGCTCATGGATGTTGTGCTTAGTGGAAATTAGGTTTCTTCTGACTGTGTTTGGGCTTTGAGGTGTGTGATTTGTGGTTTTTTTGGCGGTGCATTGCTTGCAGAGTTCGACGCTATTGTGTATTTCCTGTTGAATTTACCTCTGTTGACCTAGTCCTCACGATGCGATTGCTGATATTAGGGTTTACGACTTCTGAAAGTTCCCATCTGATTTTTATGTTTTTTGGTTTCGGATTTAACTTTTGTATTTTTTATTAGAGTTGTTCTTCCTCGGGTTTCCTCTCTATGTTAAGAATTCGGTGTTTTCTGCTGCATTTCTCCATTTTGATTTTGTTATAGTGGTTGACTTTCTCTGCTTTTTCTGTAAGGTTTATTTTGGTGTTCTGTGATACGTTTCTGCACTGGAGTGAATTTATTGACTATATTTTCAAATTTATGCTAGTGTTTCTTGGTATCAAAGTTTGTCTGTGTTACTGGCTTCCTGCAGATACAGAGGTCAAATTTGGAGAGTCTTCTTCAAAAACATGTAGAAATGGCGGCCGAGATAAAAAATCTGGATACTGATATGCAGATGCTGGTATATGAAAATTACAACAAGTTCATTGGTGCCACTGACACAATTAAAAGGTGAGAGTACCCATCTTCGATACAAGAATCTCATAAAATGTGATTCCTTAATCTTTTTGTTCTGTATGAGCATGATTCATATTCTTTCCGACTACCCTTTTGAGAAACATTTTCATCTATCAGGATGCTTGTGATATAATTCCTGCTGTTTGTTGCAAATGCACCCTTATCCGTCATTCTGTTCTATTTGGTGCAGAGCGTTCAAGAATGTTGCAGGGGTACTGATAAAAGAGAAAATTAGGAATGTTGCACGTGATGGCTTGGATATGTTTTACAAGGATATTAAAAATTGTTAGTGTTAAGGGGAAGTTTGGTGCATGTTTATTGGATTTGGAGAAAGAGAAGATCAATAAATATATGGAAGTGCATAGTAAGAGTCGTTATGAAAGAATGGAGTTGGCTAGGGTTGAGGACTTCATAGTAATGAATGGAGAAATAGGACACCAAAAGATGATGCCAAGTGGATGTTACAAGACTTGATGATGATTATGTACTTGTGCATGTGCATAGCGCTACAAATCAATGAGAAGCACATTTTGAAACTTGTGAATAATTCACACAGATGGAAATTATTTATTTTGGCCTTTTTAATGTTTTATTAGAGGTTATGTAAAATGCACATTGTAACTCGTATTGTAATTATAAATGTCGTGTATTGACAGGATGAAAACAAACATTGTTGTCATGGAAGGGAACATGGAGCAGCTGCTCAATAAGGTTTTGTCGACAGAAAATTTGTGTTTGTTATCTTTTTTCTTGATTAATATGACTGCAAGATCCAGACTATCTATCATGCAGATAATGTCTGTTCAAGCTGAAAGTGATCGTGTCAATACATCTCTTTTTGAAAAGAGAGGACATATAGAGAAATTGCATCGTACTCGAAACCTTTTACGTCAAGTTCAGGTGATTTTCTTGTGAGTCTTATCCCTGAATATATCTTGTCTCATTTGTTTCTTATTGTACTTACATTTGCAATTTCCTGTTATTGCTGGATAGTGTATAGTTTGAACTTTTAGCTTTGAGGTCCAGTAATGGAGGTTACATAGTGTCTTAATCTGTATTTCAGCCTTGTACGATAACCTTTTTCTCCAACTTCCCCAGTTTTCCCTTCTACTTGATCTTTTAATTTCTCTCCCCAGCTTATGTTTCCCATTTGGTTCATTAAAGATGTTCCTTTGATTGCATCACTCCTCATCTGCCGCACATGTCACTCCTTGGCTGCATATCTAGTGGTGATGCAGGCGTGGATGTCTTATGAACTGAGTTTAAGATTTAACATGTTTCTGCACCTGAAAAATCTTATTGGATCATAACTCTAGTGATCAAATTTGCAAATTTCCAGATTGATTCTTCCAAGAAAAATAAAAACAACTCCAGCCAATTTTTGAATTGTATAGAGATCTTGTAATGGTTATTACTGGGATTCGACCTATACAAAAGCTAAAATTTTGAAGGGTACCTCATATATGTGCAACACTTTATTAAAAAAAGGTTTCTGGGTGTGGTGTTTATATACATATATATATATATATCATGTAGCCTGTATGTACTGAAATTTGTTATATCTAATCTAATGATCTCATTCTGAGTGGTCTAACTCTATCTCTGAGGAGCAGTTTATATATGATCTTCCAATTCAACTAACAAAATGTATGAAAACGGGAGCTTATGGAGATGCTGTGAGATACTACACTGGTGCCATGCCAATTCTAGAGGTTTACCTTCTCTTGCACTTTCATCTTGTTTCATTCTCCATCTTTTCTGCACACTGCACAGTCTATCTCCTGTCATCTTTCTGAAGGCATAACGAGAGTAATCTGTTTTTTTATGGCAGGCATATGGTGATTCATCTTTCCAAGATTGTAAGAGAGACTCAGAATCTGCAATTAGTCAAATAGTAAAAAATCTTGAGGTAAACCATTTTCTTCTGCATCAATCCGTTCCCCTGTGGGGACCAGTATACAGGGATTCAGCTCTGTTGTTGTTGTTGTTGTGTGTGTGTGTGACACAAGGATCCAAATCAAAGAGGTTTCCTAAAATTTGGAAAATTTAATGCTTTACTAGTTGTTTTCTCGTCTAAAGGTGTATTGCTGTATGCCAAACTTGATGTTATTTTTTGGTTTCCTAACAAAGGGCATTTATTCTATAACAAAAAAAGTAAAAAGATGGAACAAAAATGTAGGAGTGGAAATCATATGAGAAAGGGAGTCAAAATATCTAATCAATACAAGGAAGCATCAAATATTTTGCCCATTAAAATAGGGATGCTTGCATTCCTAAAAGCAGAGAAATACCTAATCTGAAGAAAAAGGGCACTGCAACTGAAAACATTTTCATGTCATCTTTGAAATTTCTGTAAATCAAGTTATGTGTGTGTGTGTGTTGTACAACAGGGTTGGGTAAATTTGTGGCAGGGGTGAGAAGGCATTGTCACCTATGAAATTAAAGTAACCTTCCCTTGGTCCCTGTGTTGCAAGGGCAAGATGATGGTTATTTCAAGGTGCAATTAGATGAGAAAAGGAGATGGATTGCATCATTAAGAGTCTTAATTATTTTTTATTTTTACCTTTTAGTTTTAATGTTTTGTCAAGTTCAGGTTAGGCTTTCTTCAGATTCTGAACCAGTAGAAGCCAGGGCAGAGGCTGTAGTACTTCTCAGGCAATTGGGTTTTCCGGTATGTTAAACATTTTGCTAGACATTCAAATGGCCAGACTTTTTGCATATTAAACTTGAAGTGTTATCAAATTAAAAAACAAAAAAAGTATGCTAAAAATTCATGTTTTGGAAGAAATGTATTGACTTATTTCTTCTTGTTTCATCATTGGGATAATAGTCAGTATTGTTGCCTTTCATGCCTTTTTCTTGTAACTGTGAACCAGTTTGGTATTTCCTTAATTATATTTGTTGTCGAGTGCTTGAATGTATTGTTAGAATGTTCAATATTGTCGAGGATGTACACAAAATGTGGTTGCAATCACACACATTAGCAACACTGGCATTCACTTTGAAGTTTGATGATGGTGGTTTGCATGTGACTTGCCTAGGTATAATGCCGACACCATGGCACATATCTATTTGTTTTATTTTGTGTTAAAATGTCAGTCGAGTTTGTTGCTCCTTGACTCTTGTATTAAGTTTGCCCAATTTGGGCATGGTCCATAACCATTGTATTTGAGAAATTGGACTTGGCATTAGTAAGGGATGCTAGATGAATTGAACAACTCGTGACTGACCAATACCAGCTTGATCGGGCTGATAGAACAGGCTTTGTCAATGCAAATTACAAGCTTCATTTATCGAGTTGGATGCTGAACAAGGGCTAATTGGCTCAGCCCCGCTCAGCTAGACTTGTTACATGTAATGTGTAAACTAGTTGATGACACTTATGGGCTAGCTGGTTGGCATATGTGCCTGAAGGAGGTCAACATTGATTTTTTTCCTGAATTAATTTTTTGCAGAAACAAGCTCGCTTGTGGTTACCTTGACCTGATGGCAAGCCAAGCTGGGGCCCAAGTCTGAGCTGGCACTGACACTAAATGGCCTGAGTCTGAGTAAGGGAGCTTGGTTTGTTTGGCTTGTTTGCCACCACTAGCCATAGTGATAAAGATCTAATTTATGTTGACCAAGGTAGTCCAGTAATTATGCATGGCTAATGGGCCGAATGTTGAAGTAATCATTATATGTTTATGTGTAACTGATGGAACTTTGAAATATACAGGTCTTCAATTATCTTGTTTATAATTATCAGAACTCATTGAATTGTAACTAAACCCTGAGAATTTAAATGGGATTCAATGTAAAACACACAAAAAAATTTATTTAGATTCGGGTCGGACCCAGACCCGACCCGAGGCCACCGCCTCTCGCTGTCATTAAGAGACAACGAGGCTGGCAGGAGAAGGGTTACGAACCCCCCCTCACCGCCTCTCGCCCTCTCGTCTCTCTCTCCTCAGCGTTGCCGAGCACCTATGTCACAGGGATTCGGCTAGGAGGGTGCCGCACCCGCGTCGACGCGACTCGACGCGGGTGCGGCACCGGGTGCGGTCAACTCGATCCTGGGTGCGTTGACCGCACCCAGGATCATTAATGTCCATTTTTTAAAAAAAAAATTTGCCCAAATGGGCTTCGAAATTTTTTTAAAAAAACTTTATGCTAGTCTGTCAGCTGTTGACAGACTAGCACAAAGTAAGTTTTTCACGCACAGCTGCTGACAGCAGCTGTCAGCACAGCTGCTGACAGCTGCAGCAGCTGTCCAGCAGCTGTCTGTCAGCTGCAAAGTTTAAAAAAAAAACCCCGCCTATTCCCCAACCCCCTTTATATATATATATATATATATATTACTTATTACATTTTTGCCCCTGCCGCACCCCCGCACCCGGGTTTTTTGGAAGTGCCGAATCCCCGCACCCGCACCCGCGCCCGCACCCGCACCCATGTGACATAGCCGAGCACAGCCACCGACGACCCCCTCCTTCCGGTGAGCTTCTCTCCGGCAGCCTCCCCAGGTACGCCCTTTTCCCCTCTTTGCTCTCTCGTTCTCTCTCCCCGATACTCACCCTCTTTCCCCACGCGTCGACCCGCCGTCGTCGGCAAGAACAGCCGCCGGCGACAGCACCGTCGGAGCCCACCCTCACCGGCGACAACCTCCCCCTCTGCGACCTCACCGACGATGCCTCTCTGCCCGACGACCCCCCAGACTCGCTGTCGGTTGCGCCTCGCCAACCTTTGCCGCCCCCGTCCCGAGGGCTCGTCGATGGCCTCTCAGCCGGCACCCTCCGTTCTCGCCCTGCGTCCGGCCACCTACCGCTGGCAGCCCAAGTGCGTACCCTTTTGCCACCTCATCTTCCCCTTTTTCTTCTTCCTTTCGTTGACCGACAGGGGCAAAATCCCTTGCCTGTCGGTCCGTTATGGCAAGGGATAGCCGTCCAGCAGGGGCTTAAGCCCCTACCACTTTGCCGATAGGTCGGCAGGGGTAAAACCTATGTCGCCTGTAAGAAAGGTTTTGGCAAGGGTTTTGGGCCCCCTGCCTGCCTTTTCTTTTACCAGGGAGGGTCCGACCCTCCCTGCCTCTGTTTATCGCAGGGAGGGGCTCGAGCCCTCCCTGCCTTCGATCTTCGCAGGGGAGGGCTCGACCCTCCCTGCCTTCGTAGTACGCAGGAGGGGCCAAGCCCCTCTCTGCTCACTGTTACGGCAGGGGAGGGGGCCGAGCCGCTCCCTGCTCTCTTTTACGACAGGTGGGGGGGGTCGAGCCCCCTCCCTGCTTCTTGTTACGGCAGGGGAGGGGTCGAGCTCCCCTCCCTGCTCCCTGCACCCCCATTGTTTAGGGGAGGGGCCAAGCCCCCTCCCTGCTCCCTCTTCTTGGGCGTCAGGCAGGGGCTTTGCCCCCTACTTGTTTACTTGTTCGACAGGCAGGGGCCAAGCCCCTGCCTCTTTGCGTATTTGATAGGCAGGGGCGAAGCCTCCTGCCTCCCCCTTTGTGCAAACAGGTAGGGGCTTGGTCCCCTGTCTCTTTACTCTTCTGGCAGGCAGGGTGACGCCTCGGCCTTCCTCGTTGCCTTCTTCAGGTAGGGGTGCAACCCCCTGCCTCCTCGTAGATTGCCGATAGCAGGTATATATATATTGTCCTTTACTTTCTGACAGTCTTTACTTTGCCGTCGCGCATTGCGCAAAGGTTTTGCGTTGCACTCCTGCTTACAGTCTTTACTTTGTCGTCGCGCATTGCGTAAAGGTTTTGCATTGCACTCATGCTTATAGTCTTTACTTTGTCGTCACGCTTTGCGCCCAGGCTCTTGCTTTTGCATATGTGTTGTTACTGCCTTGCTATTGCAGATGACGTTCAGGTTTTCACTCATTGCGTACGCTTTTGAGGCATCCTTGTGGAGGATGCAAGAGATATCTATCACTCTCCCTCTTGTGACAAGAGTTCAGTTGGGAGCTAGCGATACATCGTCGTCTAAGGAGAGAGATACCTCGCAAGGATCCTGACTCTTCGTGTACGTAGTTCCTGCATAGTAGACTTGAGATTTAGGGAGCTGCGCAAAAGCATCAAAGACTGCCCAAATCAAAGCATTTGGAAGGATATGATTGACTGGTTTTGTTCGTCTATTCGGCATATCTCGGGTGATCCCGAATTGGGGTTTGAGTGAACTTCTTAGCGGGGGTTCTGTTGAGAAACCTGTATCCCGTCTATCGAGGCCGGTATCGAGTCATGCGAGGCATGTAGATACCAAAATCGCATGCCAAATGTTGGCACAAGCTGCTGACTGTTTCAAAAGATAAAGAATGTCAAAGTATAGTTTGAGAAGCATTACATCTTTGTGAAACACTTTTGATGAGGCTCTTATTGAGGAGCTATACCCCTTTTATCCTAGAGTACTTGTAGTCGTGCACTACACGCTTGTACTGCGATGATCAGATGAGACGGTCGTGCGATCTCGAACAATGCTAAATGCATAATGTTGTAATCACATAAAATGGTATAATTCGCCTTCACAGGCAAGATGTTCGAGTGGTTTAAAAACCACAGCATAGAATGAGTCGTTAGTTAAGCAACCCCTAACACACCCATTCGCTTCTTGTTGTCTGTCAAGGGAGAGGACAGAGCGGTACAAAACTCTAATGGACAGGTTGTTAACAACCACCCCACGGGCAATGATCCGACCTCCCCAGTCATTAGAGTTAGGGGAAAGGAGCATATGACAGAGATAATAATACATGCACGAGCAAAGTATATGCACGAAGTGCGGCAGCAAAGTACGGGCGAACAACACATAAAAAAAGTAAGTGCAAAAGCAAGCACGACTACAACAGGAAAGTAAGGTAGTAAGTAGTAAGGCCATGACGCATAAAGCGCGGGGCAACAAAAGTAAATACAGAAAGTAAAGTGCGAGAACGTAAAGGAGGACTAGGATTGCATTCTGGAGAAAAAGGCATGCATATACAAGTAAATGCCATGGCGCAAAGCGCAGGGCAACAGGAAAGTAAAGTACGAAAAATTAAAGAGGACAAGGATCGCGAAACCACGTCCTTGAGTTAAAGTGGCATGAACTGTAAAGACATGAATTAAAAGCCTGGGCACATATAGCGCGGCGGCAACAGAAAAGGAAAGTGCAAGAAAGTAAATGGGACAAGGATCACGAAACCGCGTCCTTTAATTAAAAGACATACATATATATTTTATATGTATACATATATCATCGTCCTCTTTCATTTTTAGTTATCTTTCCTTATTTTAGCATTTATTCGTTCATTGTCTTTTTACGCAAGAATCCCCTACCTTGAGGGGTTGCGGGTCCTCGTATGCCCGCGTCGTAGGTAAGCACGAGCTCGAGCCATTAAGGCGAGTTGGATCCACCGTTCAACCTGCGATGCTTAGAACATTAGTAATATGCCATAGTACAAATGAGAAGCGGGTTTGGTAATACCTGCAGTGGTACCGAACCCCAAATACAAGGGTAGGTAGGGAGTTGAGCTCCCTGCAGAAAAACAACAGAGGTAGCAAGGCAGGGAGTCTTGGGCTCCCTACCTGTTGGAGCATGGATGCCCCCCTGACAGAGCCTTGTTGACCACCGATAGTAAACAGTGGCAGAGGCAGGGAGTGCATGCCCGAACAGTAGAGAGGGCTAAGGGCTTAGCTCCCAGCCACACGAGCAGGAACAGGGAGGCTTGCTCCTAGACTTCCAGAAATGCAGAGGCAGGGGTAGACACACTGCACCCTATCCGCGAGGATGCAGGAGGCAAGGGCCTCACCCTTGCCTGGCAAAAAGCCACAGATGCAGAGACAAAAAAGGCAGGGGAGGGAGCGGAGGCTCCCTGCCGAACCTGCCTCAACAGGAAACAGGACAGGGGGCGCAACCCCCTGCTGGAAACGAGACAGCTGCCCCTGTCGGCAGCAGGATCAAGGTAAGGGGGCAAAGCCCCTTGCCGGAGAACAAACAAGGTGCAGGGGGCTTTGCCCCCTGCTCGAAAATAGGAAGAAGGCAGGGGGGGTTCGCCCCCTGCTGGGAAACCAAAGGAGGCAGGGGGAGCTTTGAGAACCTGCGCCGCGGACCAAACCTTGACACGTGTCCGACACGTGCCCTGCACATGTCAGACACATGTACGACACAAAATTTTTTTAACGGGGCTTTACATCCTACCTCCCTTAAAAGAATTTCGTCCGCGAAATTTCATGCGAAGGTTATATGTAGAAATCGTAGTCTAAGTTAATAGGTGTTAACAAGGATGTACAACAATTGTGTGATCCCAAACCTGAATGCTATTAAAGTAATCAGGACAACACATAATGAGTTCCTGAGAAGGGTTCAAAGTCATAACTTGGTCGAACAAAATATATGTGTGATTTCATTAATAAACTTGTCTTCGCAAGAGTTTATACGGAGCCACGAAAAAGGGGTTAGCAAAAGACCACAAGAAAGGTTTATTCGTTATCTTCTAGCTGATCTGATACGAATGAAGAGACACAGCGAGACATTGCTCTAGTTTGTTTACGTTCCTTGAACGGGGGTTTCTGTATTTTATCATGTCGTTGTTTGTCGCTCTCACAATTTCTAACAAGCGCTTCGTCCTGAATAACCTTAATCTATTCCCATCTCTCAAGGCCTTACACGACCAACTGCCACCTGCTATAACCCACTTAAGGCGTCATACTTTCTCAGAAAATCCCACCATTCCATAGAACGTCCAAAACATGATCTGAAATTAATAAAGATCTGATTCACACATCTGAGTCCAACATATAATCATGCTATAACAAAAAGTTAAATCTATATATTCATAATTGACTATTAATATCAATCTCAGAAGATCATCACGACTCACCATAACTTTTTATGGTAATCAAAATTACAAGTTCTGCGTTGGATCACCTGGTAAGGGAAATGTACGACCTCACAAGGAATTACCGCCCTAGATGGTATACCTGGTCTTGGACAATACACTTCCTCACAGGAGTTCACCGTCTTTGCGGCTACCCGCTCTTGGACAGTGTACCTCCTCATAGAGATTCTACCGCTCTAGCCGGATTACCAGATCTTGATTATACATACCTTATAGAGAATTCTTTCGGAACCCGATCCTCAACAAATGCCATATTTAATGAAAATCATTGTGGTACACGCATCAACATGAATGACTGCTCTCAAGGTCGATAGCCACTAATATAATTAACAAGATCCACGCCGGATCACCTGGTATGGGAAATGTACGACCTCACGAGGAATTACCGCCCTAGATGGTATACCTGGTCTTGGACCATACACTTCCCCACAGGAGTTCACCGTCTTTGCGGCTACCCACTCTTGCACAGTGTACATCCTCACAGAGATCTACCACTCTAGTCGGGTCACCTGATCTTGGTCATACACAATCTCACAGATAATCTTTTGGAGATCAGATCCTCAACAAATACCATACGCAGTGATACATGCATCAATGCAATCGACTGCCCAAAACAATTGACCGCTCTCGGAGTTAGTAGCCACCAATATGGGCACAAACATATATACCAACAATATGTATTGTATCACTTCACATGGCAAAACAAAACACAAAATTGCATGTTCTTCCAACAAGGTTCCATGAACTATAATCATATATTGAACTTAAACATTTATCACATGTTCTTAATAATTCTTATCACGTGGCATATCAATCACGCTGCAACAACGCACACGGAGTTTTAGTAGCCTCACTGTTTTCCCAAACCCGCAATATCCAAGATTCTCACACTAAAGAAGGGACATCAAGGAAACATAGATTACACTGTTCTTAAATTTCTTTTATTTTGTTATTAATCCATCTCCTTTAATTTGCAATTCAACATGCAAAATTAATAATGTAAGTTTGCGAATCAACATGCCAGCTCTTCATGAGACCACAGCCGGTGGCATCATAGAACAATGCAATAAAAACCACAACATCAAATATGATTTTTGCAATGCATAAACAAGTAAAGGAGCACACCGGCTTAAGGCTTCCACAACCTATGACAATCCATCTTGATCATCCATGCATTTATATGCAAAAATCATTAAGAACATGCCAATGCATTCATTACATATCACATTTTTTTATCCATAACCATGCACGTCAAATTAATACCACAAATTCGCATTTCCAAATGCGAGACTCATCACGGGACTCCAGCACGTGGAAAAATATAGAACAGTAAAATACAGTGCAACAACATTAATGTGATTTTTGCGATGCATTTAAAATGAATAAAGAATGAGCAAACCAAAGCTCGAAGCTCACCAGGCCCACGATAATTCATTTCGACCATCGATGCACCATATGCAAAAACCATAACAACATGCCATATATGCAATAGAGTCACATGCTTTCCAATGCGCATCAACATATGCCAATTTAACAATGTGCAAGGACTACAACATTCATATGCACGTGTCCACACTATTCATGTGCACGTATTCATGTACTCATGCCACACATATGCCAATTTAACAATGTGCAAGGACTACAACATTCATATGCACGTGTCCACACTATTCATGTGCACATATTCATGTACTCATGCCACACATATGCTTTTATTCATGAATTATCTTAGTTAGAAACATGCGAACACATATGCAAATATACAACTGTAACATATATCAATTCCACGTGTGCACGTGTACATAAGAACAATTATGCATTAATACTTTGATTAAGCATGATATACTAGGTGCAAGCCCGCCATATTTCATTCTTTTGTATGAATACAACTATATCTAATACCATAAGCGATTTCATACATTCATGTTGTAGTATACACTTTTTTTTTTCAGATTCAAATAAGTATATCACGTGAGCATCAATTGAACATGCAACTCACCTAAAAACCCTGGATATTTTTCATACAAGTCACAACATGCATAAAAAGAAACCCCTCTTCTTTAAAAACTTTTGTTTTAAAATTTTTATTTTTTATTTTTTAAAAGAAAGAGCACCTGCCCAGTTGGGGCCACATCGAGCCCAGAACAAGTGTCCAGCCGACTACAGCCGACAGTGGGTCGGCTGGGGCCTTAATGGCTGAACAGAAAAAGAAATTCTGTTTAAAATAAATATTTTTTTTTGTTTTTTTTGCTGACAGGGTCCCAGCCGAGCTGAGCTCAGTCGGCTGGGGCTGAACCGACCCAGTTTCTGGAATCACGCTATATATATATACCTCCAACAGATGAGTAAAAATGATAGCTATAATCATCAATTTCATCTGCAGCACTATCCTTTATTACAAGGAACAAAAGGTTGAACTGACAACCCCAAATATTGCTGGGCAATATAAAACACTTGAAATCTTCACAATCATGCTGTTATACATGAGCAGACATTTGAAGTGGATTTTCAGCTTTTGTTACAAACAGATATAGATAAAGAGAGCATTCTATCTTTTTCTAGATATGATATCTTTAGATGTAAACAAATATTAAATTGATGTAATATAAAAACTAAAACCGATTCCCAGGTCATGACATTCAATGTTTTATTTGCATTGAATTATAATTTGTGCTTGTTTTATAGGTCAGAGATAAATCACATCATTGCAAGATAACATCTTACGGATATATGCAAAATTTGATGCCACATGTATATATAACTACTTTACAAACAGGTTAATATATATGAATGGGTGTGGGATTAATGTTTTCCAATTCAATAGTGGTCCAACACACATCTGGAGAGCTGTTTGGGATTGGACAGCAGACTGTCCGGTCCCAGCCAATTGTCTAGGTTGGGACTGGACAGCTGTCCCGAACAAAAAACTGCCAAAAATCCAAAATTTTCACATTAACTGAATATGCGCATATTTTTATTTCCATAGATCTGGTTCGGTTTTAAGAACCACAGCCCCATGTCCACCTGTTCATATATATACTCCTGTCCAGGGGACAGATCTGTCAAGAATGGACAAAATGAACAGCATGGACAGGGGCTCAAATCTGGCCAGATCTGCCCATCATCATGGTGGCTAGATCTGCCCGCTAAAAGCATGGAACATAACTGTCCAGACCTGTCCAAGGTGTCCATACAAAGCAAAAACATATATATATATATATATATATATATAGAGAGAGAGAGAGAGAGAGAGAGAGAGAGAGAGAGAGAGAGAGAGAAACATAAAAACATGCAGAAAAATCGTAGGAATATAAATCTCACATACTCTAACCTTCCTACATCGATTCTCATGGATTAAACCATGAAAGATCAAGATAGAATCCATGGTTCTCCATAAAAATATTGCTTAAAGCTTATTTAGGCTCTTTTTCTCATTCGAGACAAGAGAAAAACCCGTACCTTGTATATAAAATGAAGAAAAACAATGGTAGATGTTGAAAAACGTGGATGGAGGGCTGAAAAAGATCAAATATCCTCTTCTTCCTCCTTTTACCTCTCTTTTCCTTTCTCTCTCCCCCTTCTTTTTTTCCTTCTCTTTCTCTTTTCTCTCTCTTTTTGAAGTCTTTTTATAGGCCCCCATAGAGGAGGTCGTCCTTCCCTTTTTTTCCAGCCCTCTCTAAGAGTTCCCAAAAGGTGGAACTCTCTCTCTCTCTCTCTCTCTTTTAGTTTCCTAATTTTTTTCTAAATACTACCAAATGTTGACTTTTTCATATTTGGTAGTTTTTCTAACTTTATAAACTTTTACAACTCTCTCTTAGGTAGGAATAGGAACTCCTTTAAGAAGTCCTACTCAGTCCTAAACCAAAATTCGGAATTAATATTATTTATTTAATTAATTAATAAATATTAATTAATTAAAAATATTTAAAAACTTTCAAAAATAACCAAAATAACCCTAAAGGCTTCTTAACCCTAATAAACCTCAAAATAAAGCTTTATATTCACTTTAAAGCTAGAAAAACGTTGGGCTTGGATTTAGATCTGGATCCGGATCCAAGATCTAAACCCATATCCAAGAACGAAAATGGATCAAGATCTGGATCAAATCCAAATTTAAGTAGGACTTAAATAAGACCCAAATCCATATTAGTTCGGATAGTAGGCCTTGGATCCAATCCGATCCAACTCCGGATTTGTCTCGACAAACTGTTCAATTTTTAGAAAAACGTTATTTTTTGGCTCAAATGTAACCCGAATCAAGAAAAATAAAATATCGTTGCGCTCATAATTCCGAGACGCATCCAACGACATATAACACGAATATCAAATTTCGAATTTCGCTCGAAAATAACCTGAATTTCGCTTGAATTTAAAGGTCGAAAATAAAACTTTTTCTCACGTTTTGATTGGCTCGTTTAGACCTAGTTGATGAGATCTGAGTCAAACTCAGACTAAAAAACATCAATCTAAAATTGAGGTTCAAACGTATTTTCTCCCAGACTTGGCCAAAATTTCGAAAATCTCATATTTAACTAAGTGTGAAAATAAGCGAAGAGAGTGTTAAAAAGTGTATATATATTGTGTACATACCAATGTATATACACTTAGTATATATGTATATTATATATATATATATTTATATAATATATATTTTTATTTATTTTTCATTCATTTATTTATTTTTTTAGTATCTAGTTCCATTTGAACTAGACTTAAACTAGTCAACATATTGTTGACTAGTTTGAGAGCCGTTGGAGCTAGTCCAATGGCTACAAATGGAGCCATTGGACTAGTTCGAAGGACTCTCTTTTGTGTCTCTTAGCTGTATTCCAAGAGCTCATTCATGTGTATAAATGGGGGTCATCCCCCTCCCATTGTATTAATGCTTTTTAAGCATTTATGTGAAATTAAATAAAGATTATTCATTTTATTCTTGTGCTTCTTATTTGTGCCCTTTGGTGGGTTTTGGTTAATGCGTCTTTTATAGACACAAACGTTTGTGTTCTTGTTGAAAGCTGGTATTTCATTACATGCTAATCATCAAAATGATCTTCTTTTCCTTTTTGTTCTACTATGTATTAAAATCTCTGATGTTGATGCTCAACAACATAAACTAATTTCTTGAGATACATGCTAGAAAGTGTCATATTCTAGTCAATTAATTATGCATTATTTCTGTCTTCATTCTTGGAGCTACATATGGTAAATGTTTGAGCTCATGTTCATGGTTAGCAGATAAAATCTTCTTCTGGTCATTTTTCTTTGGTTTGAACAATGAGCTAAACTGTCTTTTTGCTATTTATTTAATGAATTGGATCACTGCTGAATTACAAAAGTACCTTGTTTCCTTGACTGCACTTTCTGGTTAGATTTTCTGTGAAGGAATACTCTCATTTTTGGTGCTTGTTGCCAGGTAGACAGCTTAAAGACAAAACTACTTGAAGACAAGTTAGACCACTTCCTCTCTAAACTTCAGAGAGAAGCTCAAGAGAACAACTCTACTTCTTTTGATTCTGGTGGTCCTGCCAAAATTATAAGCCTTTCTGATTCTCATGGACTGACATCTCCAAGCAATAGCACAAACCAGGTAGCAGAGCCTTGAATTTCAAACTTATTGGTCAAACTCATAAGAAAAAAAGAAAAGGTGTGAAAAGACTAATTCCCAATATGTTTTAGGGAGAATTTGGCTGACCTTCGAAACATTGTTTTGGGAGCCATTCTCAAAACAATGTTTTGAATGTGTTTCGTTTCTTCAGTCCCAAAGAGGCATTTTCATAATATAGTTTTTTAACAAAAAGAAATTAATGTTAATAATAATAATAATGCAGTTATGTCACATAGGTGCGGGTGTGAATGCTGGTGTGGATACGGCGATGCGGCACCTTAAAAAAACTTGGGTGCAGGGGTGCGGGAAGGGTGTGTGTATATATATATATATATATATAATTTTTAACACTTTTAAATTAACACTAATGAAAAAAAATAGTTATCATGTCATCAATTCATCATGCATAAATTCACGCAATAAATCAAATTAACAATCTATAATTGCTATTCCTCATCAATAAAAGTAACACCACACTGGTGCAGAGGTGTGGATATATATATATATATATATATATTATATACATATATGTGTGTGTGTGTGTACGTATATGTGTGTGCATTTATGTATTTATATATAATATAGATAAAACTAGACTTGATTAGGGTTAACTGAATCTACTTTTGGACAAAAATGGACCTCAGTGTGGTTGACTTCACCTGACACAAAGGAAGCCATGCCTTGTTAGGAGAGTCCGTGTTACATAGTAATGGAGGTGACAGGGCAACACTCAAGCAACATTATATGATTTGATCCTCAGAAATGAATGTGAAAGGGTCTACCAAAAATAAATTAGTGTTAAGCCACTTAGTTGAAGCGTATTCCTTTCCAACCGGATGTGCCACCAAGCATATATCAACCACCATCTCTGAATGAAGTTCCCCTGCTTGCTATTCCTCAACGATCGGGAACCCAAAAGGATATCCCTAATGTATGAACCAAGGTTGTAAGTATTGTATAGTTACTCGTATCGGTCAGGTCCAAAACAAGATACGTATCATATTGTATTGTAAAAAATCATGAATTTTTAATAAAAAAATTCAAAATTTCTAAAAAATTACCAAAAATTCTAAAAAAAATCATAACACATGCAACAATGATGAATTGCACAAAATGCAACCATAAAATCACATAAGCATTTATGTATCTATAAACTACATAAGACATCGTAACCAAGTTTTTTAAAAATAACACATGAAATAATAACCAAGTTTTAAAAAAATATACCACTGATCATCATCATCATCATTATCTTCTTCTTCTTCTCTTTTTTTGACATTCACATCATCTCCAATGTACATTGTTCTTCATTATCTACGTCCTGAGCTCCTTCCACGTTTATCCACTAAATGTCTTCTTCATTGAAAATGCCTGCTTCTTCTTAAACTCATGCATCCAATACATCAAATTTTTTCAAACTAATGGGATTAAATTGCTCTTTATGCCTTCTTGATGATAACTTTTCTATTTGCCTAAAAAGATGACATGAAAAAGTTGGATTTTGTATAATATAAAAACTTTAAATAAACACATGAAAAAGAGAAATAAACTTTATAAATTTATATACCTTTGTCTCAACCTTAAATTGTAGCGAACGTAGACGAGGTCATTGAGCCTTTGTGCTCCAATCTATTTATTCGTTTTGTATGTATTTGCTCAAAGACGCTCCAATTTCTCTCGCATCCACTTGCACTACACATTTGGCTAATAATGCGAATGACAAAAGCTCTTAAGTTTGAAACATCACTTCCAAACTTGGTCCACCATATGTCTGGAAAAAATAAGAAAATGAGAAATCAATAAGACAATAACAAATATAAAGTATAATCATATTAAACATTATAACTAAATAACAATATAAAATTAAAATTGAAATAGACGAAATAAATTATATGAACGCATCGTGGCACGATTTCACATTATTAGCCACGATGCTTCCAGCAAGGTCTCCTTGAATATACATACCTTTCATTAAGAATCATGCTTCATTTGCCTTCTTAAATTTGGCTAGATTAGCACAAATTTTGAGATCTACATTATTCATGAACCATGCCAATATTTTGGCATACTCACTTTCCCAATCTTCAACTTTGGATTGGTATTCTTTGATGGCCTTGGCTTTTTCTTTATCATTCAAGGTTTTTTCTTTATTTTCTTCCTTCTTGGTGAGCTTTAGTTAAGGTTCTAGAACCGTGCCACATACATATCCCCAAAGTTTCATACCTTTGAGGTTGTTTTCCATAGCGGCCACTCATATTATATAATTGGTCCCATTCAATTTGAATGAGAGATCAATCTTTTCATTCTTATCGGCCGTTACGGAAGAAAGGAAGGAGAGAAGACAGGAACAAGTGTGCAAAACACAAGCACACAAAAAACAAAACAAGAGAAAGTCCCAAGAGTGCTCAAATACCTAAGGGCTTTGATACTATGTAATGAAACACTAGTGGAAAGAACAATGTCACAAAGTGACTACAATGAATACACAATAAGCCACACAATAAACAAGAAGCCATTAATTGAAAAAATACAATAAGCCACAAAGGGCTAAACACCAAACATACACAATATTTGAGAGAGAGCTTAAAATATAAAGAATACTATATTGAAATGCTTTAGAAAGCATTAGTAAGGAGTGGGGGCAAAGGCCCCTATTTATACACATTATGGGACTAAGGGGGCTCCTTAGTTGTCAGGCGCTGGGTGGTGAGCCTCTAAAAAGACCTAGGTGGAGCCTAGGCGGTACTCAAAATGAAAAAAACATAAAAAACATAATAAGAAACATGTATACAGCATAAAATCAATCAATAATAAGCAATAGACAAATAATATGTCGTTAAACATTGTAAAACAATTATATTACATAACCTTAACCTTCTCAAACAAATTAAGAATAAATTAACAATTGAATAAACAAATCATACAACTATCAATGTCAATGAACAATACACAAAAAATAAAATCATGTATACAAAAAAATTAACAAACAATAGACAAATAATGTATTTTTCTTCTCAACAATAGACATAATACAAGCAATAGACAAATAGTATGTCTTCTTCTTCTTATTCTTTTCAACAATAGACATAATACAAGCAATAGACAAATAATGTCTTCTCTTTCTTCTTCTCCTCCTCCTCGAAGAAGAAAACAAATGATATGTCTTAAAGAAAAACCTTAAAAAAAAGCCTAGGCAGTGACAACCTAAGCGCAATATAAGGCCTCACCGCTCAGCTGGTGGGGCTGCGCCTAGGCGCCACCTTTGACAAGTAAGGCAGGCTCCCATAGAGTCATTGGGAGCCCCCAATGGTCACATTTGTGACTGTTGGGGAGGGTCTCAATGACTCTATCAGGTTGACCCTCTTGCCTCTATACAAATGAAAAAAGACAAAAATAAAGAAAAAGACAACTAAGTCCCTAGTGCACATGTCCATTTACGTAATAAAGAAAAAGACTAAATTTCCCTTAGTGGGCATTACAAAGGACATAAGCAAACAAATATATATATATATATATATATATATATATATATATATATATATATATATATATATATATATATATATATATTTAACACGTCTCCAAAACCATGATTCATGCCTTTAATTTTTGTCTTGTAGTTTCTTTTTCTTCTAATTCTGAGCAAGTTTTCTATAATAGGCTTGTCTCCAAGAGCATGATGCATGTATTGTTATATATTATGTCCAGGCTTCCATTGGTGAACTAGCTAAGATGGTTCGTGCTTATCGAGTGATTTTCCCTGATTCTGAAAGGCACCTCATAGAAATCACAAAGGCTCTTTTCTCCAAGTACAATTCTACCACTGCCACTTTTAGTGTCTGCGGGACTTGGAGGCTTTGTCATTTTGGTTGAAAGCATTCAAGATCCAACCTATGGCTGACATATTCTTTATTTGTTACTTTTTGTGTTAGGCGTTTCAAAACTATTCAGCAGAACATAAAGACGAATATTAATGCGTCAGATCTGTTGATGATGCTTAGTAATTACTTCATCCCTGAAATTTTGCTTTGGTAATGAATGTGTTCATCATGCTATAATGCATATTGCTAGTCATAGCTATTTGTGTTGCCATATCTTGTTACTTTTTTCCTGTTGGCAAGTTTGCATACTTGTAGTGACAAAGTTTATATGCAACATGTTCAATTCATTTTTGGCCCAGTTGTTTTTCTTTTGTTAATCTTAGGTCGTTAATTGTTCTTTAAATTCTATTGGTCTCACTATTTGTATTCTCGCAAAGAACATATGAGGTTGGAGTTTCTTGAATAGGAATGGAGCATTTTTTACTCACCATCCAGCATGGTTGTAGGCCTAGTGACATTTTTAATGAATTTCTGGTCATTAGAGTCATTTTAATGTTAATATCAGTCTATACTATGGTAACATTTGAGCTCAACTATGAAGATCAGAGAATGACTGAACTATACATCCTTTGACATCTGCAAGCGAACAGAACCACATAAACATGAAACCACACATGCCTACGGGCTCACTAGCTTAAGGTAGGTGGCACCCAATCTGACAAGTCAACAATCAACTTATAATTTGACATGAAACTAATCCCAAATGGTATCAAATTGCTTTGCACAAATTGTATCTGTTTATAACTGTATCCAATATAATACTTTAAGAGCAGACTTGGCAGCAGGCAAGGGGACCAAAACTATCAAAAACAAAGGATCTTGTGATAAGTATCACAATAATGTAACTGTAAAAGTATCTTCAACAAGATACTTTAGTCGATAACACAACAACCTTAAGAATAAATGTGTGAACATACACACCCAAGAACACTTGTGCACAACAAACACAACACACCGAATCACAAATGTGCACTTGCACCCATAAGTTTCATAAACACTAAAGAGGTTGGGCTATAATCCCAAATCCCTTGAAAAAATACAAGAGGAGCTGCCCATATATATAGGGCTTTGGAGGAGGCCTTGGGAGGGGCTCCACATAGTCGTTGGAGCCCCTCCAACGGTCACAAATGTGACCGTTGGAGGGGTCCAACGACTAGTGGGTTGGGCCCCTCCCAATGCATGTACAATGCATTAAATGAAAAAGCAAAAATAAATAAAAAAGAAAAAAGAAAAAAAAGAAAATACAAAAAACATATTCTTGAAAAAGAATATGTGTAAAATTCCTAAACTACCCTTATTATGACTATATATATTTTATATATATAATTGGTAAATACATATACATATATTATATATATGTATATGTATTACCTTATATATATAAAATATATATACGAAATTACAAGTTTGATTACATAATTTAACACCCCCCCTCAAACTTAGGGCAAGATGACCGATAGTTTGCCAAGAAGGAAGTTGAACCGCGGAGCGCACAAGGCTTTAGTAAAGAAATCTGCCAACTGATATTCGGACGTGACATAAGGAAGATCGATAACTCCTCGGAGATATGCTTCACGAACATAGTGACAATCCATTTCGATGTGTTTTGTCCGTTCATGAAAGGTGTGGTTCTTTGCAATGTAGATTGCACTTTTGTTGTCGCAACATAGCTTGGTGGGTCCTTCAATTTTGATCCCCATGTCTTCTAGCAGTTGGTGAATCCAAACAATCTCCATAGTAGTAGTGGCCATGGCACGATATTCAGCTTCAGTTGAGGAGAGCGACACCTTTTGTTGCTTCTTGCATCTCCACGAAATTAGTGAGTCTCCTAAGAACACACAAAAACCAGTGGTGGAGTGACGGTTATTTGGATCACCTCCCCAATCAGAGTCAGTATAAACAATCAATTTTAAGTCAGAGGAAGAGGACAAAAAAACTCTCTTATTTAGAGTACCCTTTATGTATCTTACGACCCGTAAGATGGCACTCATGTGAACGGATGTAGGCGCATGCTGAAACTGACTTGCAGTATGGACTGCATGGGATATATCTGGTCTGGTAATACTCAGATACATCAGAGATCCTACAAGCTGTCTGTAGGGTGTAGGATCCAACAGGGGAACTCCATCATCAATTTTCATCTTTGCTCCTACAACCGCAGGAGTTTCACACAGCTTCTCATCTGTAATACCTGACCTGTCAATGATCTCAGAAGCAAGCTTAGTTTGAGATAAGAAATATCCTCTAAGAGAGTATGCCACTTCAATTCCCAAAAAATAAGTTAAAAAACCCAAGTCAGACATTTCAAATTTATCTTTTAAGATAGATTTTATACTTTTAACCCCGTTAGAATCACTTCCAGTGATGAGCATGTCATCAACATACAGAAGTAAAATTACAATCCCTGCATTGGATTTTCTAACAAATAGAGCAGTGTCAGTAAAACAAGAGGAAAAACCATTCTCAATCATAACAGAGTTAAATCTATCATACCAAGCCTTGGGAGCTTGTTTTAGGCCATAGAGTGCTTTCTGATGACGAAGCACCTTTCCCTTAGGAGTCTCCATTCCAGGAGGAGCATTCATGTAGACTTCTTCGCTTAAATCGCCATTTAAAAAGGCATTTTTCACATACATTTGATAGATGTTCCATTTGTTGATAGAGGCAACGGTTATAAGACATCGAACAGTGACCATACGAGCTACAGGAGCAAAAGTTTCTTCATAGTCAATACCATATTCTTGACTATATCCTTTTGCAACCAAGCGAGCTTTATACCTTTCAAGGGATCCATCACTTTTAGTTTTTACTTTAAAAACCCATCTGCACCCTATTGTTTTCTTGCCTTTAGGAAGATTTTGGAATTCCCAGGTTTTGGCTCTTCTCAGAGCCTCAAGTTCATTGTTCATGGCATTAATCCATTCAGGGCATTTACGTGCTTCTTCAAAATTTCTAGGTTCTATATAAGAGTGGATGGCACTAAGGCAGGCTCTATATCTTGGGGAGAAAGAGTCATAGGAAATGAACCTAGAAGGAGGCCTTCTACTTCTCTCAGTTCTACGAGGGATTACTTCATTCTGAGAGGCACTGGGACTGGCATCATTATATCTGTCAAGAGCACTCCTAAAGTTGTTTTGATCTCTATGAGAGTAGGTGATAGGGTCTCTAGGTAATTCAATAGGTTGATGTGACGAAGGAGACAAGGAGATGTTTTCCTCGGTTTCAAGTTCATTTGGGTTACTTTGATCTGATTCATTATCACTAGTATCATCGTCCTTATTCAATAAATCAAATAAAAAAGAATAATCCATATTTTCATTATGGGGGTCACAACGTTCAAATCCACTAACATTTTCCAAAAAACTCACGTTCCTGGAAACATACAATTTATCACTTTTGATATCATAACAATGAAACCCCTTTTGGGTTTCAGAATAGCCAAGAAAGGCACAAGGAATGGCTTTTGGAGAAAGTTTGTCATTCTTATCAGTAAGAACAAAACACTTACACCCAAAGACCCTTAACCTGCTATAATCAGGTTCCTTATCATACAGTTTTTCAAAGGGAGAAATTTTGTTTAAATTTTTCGATGGAAGTCGGTTTATGAGATAGACAGAGGTAAGGGCTGCCTCAGCCCAAAGATTTTTTGGAATGTTTTGAGAAATGAGCAAAGTCCTAGTTGTTTCAATGATGTGCCGGTGTTTTCGTTCGGCTAACCCATTTTGTTGAGGGGTTTTCGGACATGATTTTTGGTGAAGAATTCCAAAATTTTCAAGATAACTCTTAAATTCATTTGAGAGGTATTCTCCTCCAGAGTCAGACCTAAAGATTTTTAAACATCCATTGAATTGATTTGAAATCATCATGTGAAAACTTTTAAAGGTTGAAAAAACTTCATGTTTATGTTTAAGGAAATAGATCCAACAAAACCTAGTATAGTCATCCACAAAGATCACATAATATGAAAAACCTCCTTTTGACATTACCGGAGCCGGTCCCCATACATCGGAATGGACAATTTCAAATGGTTTTGTCGTAAACATGGATCTTTGAGGAAAAGGCAAACATTTCATTTTCCCAAGAATGCATTCATTACACAAAAAGTCATTTTTACAAAGATGTTTAACAAAATGCAAATACGAGATTTTAACAATATTGGGATGACCCAATCTCTTATGCCATACATGAATGTCTTTGTTTTGGACGACGTTGCAAAATTGACTCTTGGGAACTTGAAGAAAATCTACGTAGTAGAGGTCTCCTCTTCTAGAGCCTTCCCCAATCAATCTCCCGGACTGGCGATCCTGTATCCAACATTTATTAGAAGAAAATTTTATATCGCAACCATGGTCCGAGAGTTGGGAAACGGAAAGAAGATTTAGGTTAAGGTTTGGGATAAAACGAATTTTTGGAACAAAGAAGTCTTGTTTTTCAAAATTACCTATTCCTTTAATCTCAAGAGATGTACCGTCCGCGGTTGATACAAAGGATGGAAAAGCACTTTTAGAAAAATTTGAAAGAGTGTAATAACTAGGGGTCATGTGAAAGGATGCCCCGGAATCTAAAAACCAAGATGTCTTACCGGGGGAAGAGGATGACATAGCGGCTCCGGAAGTACCTCCCTTGAGAAGAGGTTGTAGGGCTTCCACGATTTGTTGAAGAGAAAGAGACTCACTTGATAAAGGGGGTCGTTCTTCAACTTGAGATGCCATAGCCGTTGCAATCAATTTCTTCCATTTAGGACACAAGGGTTTGATATGTCCGGGTTCTTTACAATGATAGCAAGTTACTTTGCTATAGTCTCTTTTGCCATACCGATCATTTCCTCCTTGACCTTGATTCTTGAAATGAGGAGGTCTATAGGTCCTCATGTTATTTCCCGGTCTTGACACGGCATTAGCCATTTCACCATCTTCTTGAGTAGAAGAAGTAACAAGAATGCTAGGGTTATTTTTGCCAATCCCCATACGGGTTTCTTCACCACTTAGCTTGGTGATAACATCTTCGAGTGAGGGGGATGTGAAGGCGGAGAGAAGAGAGGACCGAACTTGTTCAAATTCGGGTCTAAGGCCTTTTAAAAAATTGAAGAACCGGTCTTCTTCAAGTTGTTTGTGCCTCAATTCGATAGCCTCACCACTCCATTTAGGTTCAAGAATTGCGAGCTCGTCCCAAATAGAGGATAATTCGGCAAAGTACTCCCGAATGGTCATGTCATTTTGTTGGAGAGTCAAAGCCCTCTTTTGAAGAAAATACTTGTGGGATAGATCTCTTGAGGTGTACATTTTCTCAAGATATACCCAAGCTTCGGAAGCCCTTTTAAATTTGATGATGTTGGCATTTATCTTGGTCTCAACGGATCAGAAAATCCAAGATAATATCTTGAAGTTCTTCATTTCCCAATCATCATGTTTCTTAGAATACTCTTCAAGGGCCTTTTGTCTTTCATCCCCTTCAAGAATCTTAATATCACCTCCTTCAACAATGGTAATTTTGGGTTCCGGTTCCGGTATGGATCCATAAACGTAACCCCAAAGCCCCTTTCCTTTAATATGAGCTTCCATATTACCGGCCCAAACATGATAGTTTGAGCCATTAAGCTTAAACCCAAGAGAGAAATGGGAGTCTTTTTCGCCCATTAGAGAGGAAAGAATGCAAGAGATAGTATGTACCTTAATTACTTTTTGCGTCTTTCTTGACAAAAGGAGCTCCTAAAATATTGCTCGAAGAAGATGATCCTCTTTGATTTCAAAAAACTTGAAGGCACGCTTCCCGAGGAATGCAAAAGAAGGCGAGTCACAATTCTTCTTCTTCAACGAGGCTCTGATACCATGTAAAAGTATCTTCAACAAGATACTTTAGTCGATAACACAACAACCTTAAGAATAAATGTGTGAACATACACACCCAAGAACACTTGTGCACAACAAACACAACACACCGAATCACAAATGTGCACTTGCACCCATAAGTTTCATAAACACTAAAGAGGTTGGGCTATAATCCCAAATCCCTTGAAAAAATACAAGAGGAGCTGCCCATATATATAGGGCTTTGGAGGAGGCCTTGGGAGGGGCTCCACATAGTCGTTGGAGCCCCTCCAACGGTCACAAATGTGACCGTTGGAGGGGTCCAACGACTAGTGGGTTGGGCCCCTCCCAATGCATGTACAATGCATTAAATGAAAAAGCAAAAATAAATAAAAAAGAAAAAAGAAAAAAAAGAAAATACAAAAAACATATTCTTGAAAAAGAATGTGTAAAATTCCTAAACTACCCTTACTATGACTATATATATTTTATATATATAATTGGTAAATACATATACATATATTATATATATGTATATGTATTACCTTATATATATAAAATATATATACGAAATTACAAGTTTGATTACATAATTTAACAGTAACATGATATTTTATTGACACTATTATGATTATGATGAAGAAAGTGGTCATTTCAATAGATGAGATTTGCAAGCCTCTATTCCCAAGTGAAAGACCACTTCAATAGCTTTTAGCTAATGTTGATGTTAATCAATGCTTGGATCTAGCAAATGGTGTTTTATTGTATATGTGAGTGTTTGTTTGAGTTGACGGTAAAATTTTGTCAAGATGTTATACTTTTTGTCTTCTTCCATGCATATGCTTTTTTTAATATATATTTCTGTTGAGATGATAAAAGCCCTTAAACAGATTTGTGCAATATCTTCTCTTCCAATTTGATGGATGCCTTTTTCAAGATCCTTTCTTATTTTGTGAAAGAGTAAAAGATTGTACTAAAACGTAAAGATATGTGTGATGAGAGTGCTATTAATTGTTATCATTTAGCTTCTTTATTATGCTTGCTAACCTCGCTTTCCAGTTTTATGAGGACTGGGCGACATTTCTTTGCCAAGTTTGTCTTGTTTTCAGTTTTGTAAAGCTCAAATATGTCTATTCATATGGTTATGTTGCATGTCCTGTTCATTTATTTGGATTGGATTAGTTTGTGGCTTTAGTAAATAGCATTCTAGACCCTGATGTGGTGCCTTGCGGAATACTTGCAGGAGTTATTTGGACTGATGTGACAGTGATGGATGAAGTTTTGCCTGAAGCAGCTCTCTGCATTTTCTCTTTAGAGGTCTCTCTCTCTCTCTTAATTGATGCTTGTGTCGTATGTTAATGTTCTACATGCTTGTGAGGTTCTGTTTAGCACATATGCTTTCCGTCGTACTCTACTTTCTGTATCACGAGTTAACATCTTCTCTAGTTCTTCAGGTTTCCCGTGCTGTTGTAAACCAGTATGTCACCAACTCATTCGCTCAGCTGCTATCTCAAGTCTCGGGTAAATTTTCTGGCTTAGTCATAAATATGTTATTGTAATTTCTGCTTATATTTTCCCAGGAGATTGTGTTGTGTGGGAGTGAAACCCAAACAAGTAAAAAGTATGTGGTCTTTTTAAATTGATACATAACACATAAAAACTTTCATTCAACATGAATCAAGAATTTGATAGAGAAAACAGTGACCTTGACAGGTATCCAGCAAGGTCAGTAACCAAAGGAAGAATAAGAAGAAAAGAAAACAGTGAGCTTGATGGGTATCCAACAGGTCAGTGGCACCTGGAATCTATCTTTGTTAGAGAACCCACTTCAGTGGTGGTGCAAGTTGTCACACCTTTAATCCTCTATTTGGTTGTGTTCTTTAGAGAAGAAGGCTCACAGGAATCAGGATAGTGGGCTATAGTTATGTGGCATTTTCTAATTGATTGGCTTAGATGAGGGAAGTACTGTTTATATATATATATATTCTGTAATTCCGATGTATTGCCTGATAGGGGTATTTTGGTCTTTTCACTTGTATAATAAGTTGTTTATTAGAAACAACTTATTTTTCTTTTTCTTTTTTATATTTTTTATTCTTTCCTTTTGAGGTACCTTGGGGACCCCACCATTGGAGTCGTTGGGGCCCCTAGCAATCATAAATATGATCGTTGGGAGCTCCCCAACGACTCCAAGTGTGGGGAGCTCCCAAGGGCTTCCTCTCTTTTTTCTTGTATATATATAGGGGTGTCCCCCCTTCATTTGTAAGTAGTTATCTTTCTCTCAGTCTCTATAATATTTATGTTTTTTGCCTTTTCCCTTCGTGGATTTATGTGTGCACTTAAAGTGTTTATTTTCTCTCTTTGTTTCTTGTCCATTGTTGGACTTGTAAGTCTTCTACACAATATTTGTATTTTCACTTACTTCATTACATGGTATCAGAGCCATTTGGGTTCTCTTGATCTTAGAAGTCTTTTTTGTGGCATTTAAAAATTGTGACAAAGGTACTATTATTCTCTTTGTCTCAATCTTCTTCTTATCAACATGTTGCATGAATCAAGGGTGGAGCTCTCCTTCAAGCTCAATGGATCAAATTACTTGACGTGGGCATCAGCTATAGGCAATCACCTTAGAGAGAAGAAACTTTGGGGCCTTGTGATAGAAACCTCTCTTGAACCATCATTGAAGCTCATCAAAATTGAAGGTGTTGAAAAAACTCTCACTCGAGAGGGTCGCCTTAAAGTCATTCATGATCATCAAGTAAAGATAGAAGATTGAGAAAGTAATCACGCTAAGATTTTGACATGGCTTATGAACAATGTTGACATAAGGATTTGTGCCAGCATTGCTGAGTTTAGAAGAGCCAATGAAGCTTGGTTCTTCCTTTAATGGTATGTATACCCAAAAGGATCTTGTTAGACAATATTTTTGTCAAGATAAAATTAGATCCACTAAACAAGGAGACATGTGTGCCCGTGATTATTTTAGTACTTTGTCTCCTCTTTGGGATGAATTAGCTCTTCTTGAGCCTAAATGGGTGTCTCCAGAAGACATTGAAATAAGAAGAGAGCAAGTTGAAAAAGAACAATTTTTTCAATTCCTTCATGGTTTAAGACCGGAATTTGAACAAGTGAGGGCATCTCTTCTTTATAGGGGCAAGGCTATGCTTATTTAAGATGCTCTTGCCGAAGTATGCAAAAAAAAAACCCTGCCTTGGCATGACTCATAAGAATGATGATATTTTGGCCGTTACTAGGCCGGGTTCTAATGTAAAAACTTATAAGCCACCTCACTTTGCAAAAACTAATAACTATGGAAATGGACCCAACTATAATAGTGGTTATAGGAAGGGTGTCACTTGCCATTATTGTAATGAACCGGGACATATTAGACCGATATGTCTTAAGCTTAGGGGTAAAGTTGCTTCTGTTGGTGAAATTATATCGAAGAAAGAAGAAGCAAACAAAATTGGAGGAGATATTAAAGATACACTTAATCAAATATCAGAGGCACTTCAACAACTTCTCAAATCATCTTTAACTTTGGGTGTCGCCATTGCATCGTCCTCATCTCCTCCAAATATGTAGATTCTTGACTCCGGTGCCTTTTTTCATGTGACACCGCATAAGAATGTTTTTTTTATGTTTATCCTAATCCTTCCCCATCTTATGTTTCAACGACCGATGAAACTTTTTTGAAAATAGAAAGTATTAGAACACTTGATTCAAAACATTCTCAAAATTTTCTAGTTCCAAAAGTAAATTTAAATATATTTTTCGTCTCTCAAAATTTTGATCATGGTTGCAAAGTTTTCTTGAAACCACGATTGAGTACGCAGGAACCGAGAGAGAGTCTATCTTTCTATTAGGGTTTAATCTCTACTTAAATAGAGATTAAACAAGAGCACCAAATTACAAAAATAACCCTCACACAATATATAATAACACGTAAACCCAAAATGCCCTTATAGCATGTCTCAACACTCCCCCTCAAGCTGGAGCATAGATATCAATCATGCTCAGCTTGTCACAACAGTGAGAGAAACTCGGCCTCGCCAGAGCCTTGGTAAAGACATCAACTACTTGATCTTCGGAAGATACATGATGGGTTCGATTCCATGTGGGGGTTTGAGGGTAGGATTTGGGGTTTATGTCAACCCTAAACCTAAAACCCCAAATCTATGATTTGGGGGTTTCGGATTTTTCCTGATGAGTGGTTCGAACACGTGTGTGTGTGTGTGTGGGGGGGGGGTTACCGTGAGTAGCAAAACAAAAATTTTGTTTTGGGGGTTTTATTTTTGTTATTTCGGCTGAATGGTTGCTGGAAATCCACCGTGAGGGGAGGATCTGGGGTTTAAGTGCTTGGGGAGCCCCAAACCGTGAACCTTTGGTAGTAAGGTGTTTGTGCTTTTACATAAATATCGATTTCAAGTGTGCCTTGTGTTGTTGTTCGAAATTCCTTTTTGGGGATTTTCGATTATAATGTAGGATCTGTTGGGATTTCTATGTAACTTTTATTTTCAGCATGTTGTTATGCTAAAATCTCTATCTCTTGGAAAATTCTGTATCCAAAGGTTTCTCTGTTAGGCTATTGAAAGAAAAAAAGAAAGAAAAGAAGGTGAATCCTGGCCATGCCCCCAGCTGGTGCAAGACAGTATGAACGATACGTTCCTTGTTGCTTGGTGTATGATTCACATTTTGTTTTCATTTTATGACACCAAGGGGCTTTAATATGTATATACCGAATATAGGTTTAATATGAAAAACATTGAATCTGCACATTTGAACTTTGTACTATCTGTTTATGCAATTACTCAATGGGTTGTAAACTCTTAATGCAAAGGTATGACCATCTGTGACCTAATCATGTATAGTGTTAGGTTCAAAAATTGAGTAATCATTAGAAGTATATTTGCTAAGATAAATATCGGTTAGTGTTAATTGCCTACACTATTATGTTATGAACAATTTGTGTTAATTGAATAGTCTTTTAATGTTAACAACATGCCTCTATACAGTTTGTGTCAATTGAATACCTTGGTGTATGCTGACCAGTTAATAGAATTGTATACCCTGTGACATTCTGATTATCATAACAATTTGTGTTAATTGAATAGTCTTTTAATGTTAACAGCATGCCTCTATACAATTTGTGTCAATTGAATATCTTGGTGTATGCTGACCAGTTAATAGAATTGTATACCCTGTGACATTCTGATTATCATACCCCATTTTCTAGCATACCCTGTTATCCTCTGCAGTTGAACTGTATTGCAACAGTATGGCCTGCTTTCGCCATACTGATTTTTATTGCACCATTATGAATTTCTTTCACAACTCTGATTTTCTTGAAACAGTAGGAATTGACTTCACTTGATTAAAATAACATTGACTATTGGATTTTGTATTAGGTTACACCAGATCGTTTACTTTTTCCTACTTATGAATATTTGATATAGCTTCTCTTGAATGTCTTGTACTATTAATATGATTGCAAAGTTTGTTTGGTGGAGGTGCATACAAGATGTGAATGCGTGCAGCCCTGACATATAAATTTCTAGATCCGGTTTATGTGCTTGTGTGTGGATGATAACTCATGCTATGAATGAAAGGTTTCATGTATCTACATGATGGGACATGTTTAATTATCATGCATAAATATTCTCATATACTTATGAAACTATGGATGAATGCATGTGTGTTAAGTGATTACATGAAAGCACTTACACATGAATGGTCACACATGCGTATGATTGTGGAAGCTCATGTACATTGTTAAAATGGTATGAATGAATGTGCATTTGGAATTATGTTGGTATTATTGCATACATTGCAAGTTATGATTTTTGCATACGATACATCGATGGCCTAAATGGACCATCATCGGCCTAGAGAGTCGTGGGTTGGTTTTCTTTCACATATGTTTTTAACTGCATCACTTGAACCACATCAGATGGTTTGGCACATTACTACATTGTTCTAGTTGTTTATACGGGTTGGAGTTCAGTAAGGGTCCCCGCAAGGGAGGATGCAAGTTTTCACTTTAATTTTGCATATGGTATTGCAAACTCAAAGAATTAACTTTAATAAAAATATAATAAGAACAGTGTAATATACATTCTGGGATATCTCATCTGGAGTATGAGAATCTTAGATATCCGGTCTTGGGAGACTGTGAGGATACAAAAACACTGTGAGGATACAAAAACTCCGTGTGCTGTAATTTGGTCTCCTGAACCCGATATTGAGGTTCTTTCTCCTGGCCACGGTTTTAGGGAGAGTCTGTCACTTTACCCGGGAGTGGTGTGTTTGACACAGCTGTTGTTATGGTACCAAAGAAGTGGCACTTGTGGGCGTGGGGTGTCCCTTGTGTCCCCGACATTAGATGTAGAGGTCTAATGTTCCGAAGTGATTCGGTCGAGGGCTAAGTTAAAACCCAGTAATAAAATACAAATTGTGTGTTAAGCTATCCTGGGAACCTACTTGACCTCGGAGATTGTACCCGTTTGGTGTATCCGTGGGCAACGGTAATTAAAAAGAGGAAATTAAAACTGTGTGCATTTAATAGGGCATGCATATAGAAAGATGGAACTTAAATGAAAGATAACAGAAGAAATCATGCATTGCACATAATCATGCATTTTCCTGTTATGTATTAGATCATGCATGTTTCAATCATTCTTTATATTATGACATGATTTGGTGGTAGCATATGATTTACTTCTTGAAATCATACTGCAAGGTTTGGTTATTTAGTTCTTGATATATGGTACTGCTTTACTGTTCTTGACTGATGAGCATATGTAATTGTTGGTAGGTATGGATATTTGAATGCTGCAAATTTTATATCTGTACTCACTCAAATCATTTCATGAAATCTTATCCATGTTTTTTGTCTCACCCGGTTTCTTTAGAAGTAGCTGTGCTCAGAATTTCGGTTCTGACACCCTACTTTGTTGGTTTTTCACAGGACATGGTGAACAGTGAGGCTGGACTGACTACTGGGGATGGATGAGAGTCATACTTGCGCTTGTCAATTTCAGCAGGAGACATAGTGAATCTATTTTTGCTTCTTTTAGTTCTTTTAAATTTCTGCAGTTGTTACTTCACTTTTGAGTTGTGTATGAGACTCTTATTGGTTCATTAATAAAAGAGTTTTAGATGGTTGTTATGGATGATGATTGTAACTTCGTTTGTGGTGGCTGGGCTATCCAATGGAAATTGGAACTGTGAGGACCCCGGATCTCTGGGAAGGTTTCCGCATTGAAAAAAAAAATATTCCGCATTTTTAAAGGGGTATGGATTGGAGTCGTTACAGCAAAACAATGGGAAGAGATCATCATCAGGAGCAGAAACTACAGTATGCTCAGAAATACTTGCCTTAAGAAAAGGAGATAACAGAGGCATGGAGGTAAGGTGGTACCTTGTGAGAGTATACTATGGGAGGGTTTCGATAGCGAGACATCCCATACGATGGAGCCAAGGACTGAGGAGGAAGCGACTGTAACAACCCCAATCCATACCCTTTGAAAATGCGGAATATTTTTTTTAGAGTTGCGGAAACCTTCCCAGAGATCTGGGGTCCTCACAGTTTCAATTTCCATTGCATAGCCCAACCACTACAAACGAACTTGCAACCATCATCCATAAGAATCAACTAAAACTCTTTTATTAATGAACCAATAAGAGTCTCATACACAACTCAAAAGTGAAGTAACAACTGCAGAAATTAAAAAAAGAACTAAAAGAAGCAAAAATAGAGCCACTATGTCCCATGCTGAAGCTGACAAGCCCAAGTATGACTCTCATCCATTCACAGTACCCAGTCTAACCTCACTGTTCACCATGTCCTGTGAAAAACCAACAAAGTAGGGTGTCAGAACCGAAATTCGGAGCACAGCTACTTCTAAAGAAACCAGCTGAGACAAAGAACATGGATAAAATTTCATGCAATGATTTGAGTAAGTGCAGATATAAAATTTGTAGTATTCAAATGTCCATACCTACCAACAATTACATATGTTCACCAGCCAAGAACAATAAAGCAGTACCATATATCAAGAACTAAATAACCAAACCTTGCAGTATGATTTCAAGAAGTAAATCATATGCTATCACCAAATTATGTCATGATATAAAGGATGATTCAAACATGCATGATCTAATGCATAATAGGAAAATGCATGATTATGTACAATGCATGATTCCTTTTTTGTTATCTTTCATTTAATTTTCATCTTTCCATATGCATGCCTTATTAAATGCACACAACTTTAAGTTCTTCTTTTTAATTACCGTTGCCCGCGGATACACCAAACGGGTACAATCCCCGAGGTCAAGTAGGTTTCCAGGGTAGCTTAACACACAACTTGTATTTTATTACTGGGTTCCAACTTAGCCCTCGACCGAATCACCTTCGGAACATTAGACCTCTACATCTAATGTCGGGGACACAAGGGACACCCCACGCCCACAAGTGTCACTTCCTTGGTACCATAAACAACAGCTGTGTCAAACACACCACTCCCGGGTAAAGTGACAGACTCTCCCTAAAACTGTGGCCAGGAGAAAGAACATCAATATCAGGTTCAGAGGACCAAATTACAACACACAGAGTTTTTGTATCCTCACAGTCTCCCAAGACCGGATATCTAAGATTCTCATACTCCAGATGAGATATCCCAGAATGTATATTACACTGTTCTTATTATATTTTTATTAAAGTTAATTCTTTGAGTTTGCAATACCATATGCAAAATTAAAGTGAAAACTTGCATCCTCCCTTGCGGGGACCCTTACTGAACTCCAACCCGTATAAACAACTAGAACAATGTAGTAATGTGTCAAACCATCTGATGTGGTTCAAGTGATGCAGTTAAAAACATATGTGAAAGCAAACCAAACCCACGACTCTCTAGGCCGGTGATGGTCCATTTAGGTCATCGATTCACCACATAATAAAACCAAATTAGTGTTTCATTCATAACACTAGGCCAAAGTGCCAAAAGCATGTGCACTCATGAAATCATAAACCGAAACATATGCATGTCATTGCTCATTCATATGCATTTCCATTATGTGTGTGTTACCTACATCCCAAACGGGTATTAACCGATCCATGGTTTCTTTAAGTGTGTGAGTGTACATGTACCATTTCACATATAAATCAAGCGTACATGTTCAAAAGAAAACCCGTAACCGAGTCATGCTCGCATGCATGATTGTACAACCGATATCATGTAATGCAAAAATAACATTTACCAATTATCGGGCTGAAATGTAAGATTTGACATATGCTAGGGAAGTTAGTCGGGCTTACCAAATCCCAAACCCGCCAACCCCCTAGCTAGAAATATAGTCAATTCAGTCCTGCCAACACATATCAACCAGTCATGTTGAAAGGACATAGAATTTCAGGAAAGAAAATACAGTTTGCACCGTTATCTTAATGCACACAAGGTTCGATCAACATGATCGGATCATTATCCGAATCTCAGGGTTTAAAGAAACATTTACATGGTGCTTATACACAAATCCCATGATACATCTGTCCATCAAACCCAAATGTATGAAATATAGAAATAGACCTGATAACTGTCATGCATGAGCATCACTATCAGCCTATCATAGAATTAACCGTATTATGAGCAGCATACATCCAATTTAAATAAAATCTAAACACAGACAATTGGCATCATATAGGTGTAGCATATAAGCTGAATATCTCTTTCTTTTTCTCCAGGTTGACATAAGTATAACAAGCAATATTATCAAACATAATTGCTAGTTTGTCAGCAAAAGCAAGTCACCTACAGACTAAAAATGGAGTATACATATTATTGCATTAACGCCTATTAGCATTATCGCAGGGCAGCTTAACATAAAATGGTATATATGTGCATACAAAGTCACCTCTCACTCACCTAATTTGATTTTGGACAACTATTGCCACTTAGTATAAAACCATTGATCAAGACTACTGTAGTCAAATGAACACTGTAAAAGAAATTCTATACATAAAATGACTTAAAGTTCATTAACAAAAATATACACAGCAACACTTTGGATTGATATCAAAGGCATTGATTGCACATGGTTCAGCTAATAGCAAGCAGGTTGGTCTTGGTTTGAATTTGGGTTATGTCACCTCAATGAAATGGAAGCCTGAACTTAACCCATATAATTTTAAGAGCATCTAATATATGTATTTTTACAAAAAAAAATGCAAACAGCACACTCGGGTCAGCCATGTCGGGTTCATAGCCCAAATCCAACTAGGTATGTCTGAAAACTGCATAACGGTTCATACTGTGCGATGCACATAATACACATTATGTAACCAAACACATTCAAAATAAAGAAACCCCCCAATTTTTTATTTTATTTTGATCAAAGCAGTCGAATCCCTCAATTTCTATTGATTTGGGGTTTACGTTAACCCTCATAACCTGCTCCCACTCCTATATTCATGCCAACCGAAACCCCCAAATCAAAGATTTGGGGTTTTCCCATGTGGGATTCACGAAAATCCCCAACTACAGATTTTCTGTAGGACCTCCCCTCAAACCCCTCACACGAGATCGAACCCATGTTCGACCTCTCACCCAAAGTCGTTAGAAGCACCGTACCTTTTTGAAGCTTTTCCGGCGATCGGGGGCTGGAGACGCGAAAGCAGGGCCGCGGCTGACGCTCCTCACTGCTGCCGTGACAGGCTGCTTGTTGTGGCCTTCAATGGCAGCCGATAGCCCCCCGTTATCCGACGTAACTCACACTGTGAGAGAGAGATCGAGTGAAGAGGGAAAGAACCCCCTCTCCACTCCCCCTTTATCGGCTAACCTCCTCCCCTCTTGCCGAGAGGCACGGGGTCGGTTACGCCCTGCGTAACCCCCCTACCCCTTTCTTGATTTTGCTACTGATTTATCGGGCAACCCTTATCGGGTTGCCCCTTTCTTTTATAAGCTGTTACACAGGGTGGGGCTCGGGTCTGGACTCGAGACCCGTAACCAGACTCCAAACAATATGGATCCACAAGTTGGATCCAACTGTGGATCCTCGGATTAACTTTTAAAAATTAAAATTTTATTTATTTATGATTACATATATATATATATATATATTAAAATATATATAGGTATATGGATTCGGTATGTGGATCCCAGACCCATCTACGCACCCCTTTTAAATAATTATTCCCCGAATTATTTAATTAATTAAAAATTATTGTACTTATACATACATATCAAATTTACGAGGTAAATTTATTCGAAAAATCTCTTTATGGGTCCTGGATCTTAAATTTGGATCCCAGGCCCAAATTGTCTATTTCGTAATATATTTATTTGCGAAAATTTTTGGTTTTTTTACAGCGACTCTAACGGAAAGGGAGGAATTGGCAGAGGAAGGGAATCACCAAGGCTCTCCTGTAATCTTGGAGTAGTACTCGAAAAGTATGGAATAGACTCAAATAAGGTAACGTCCGCACTGACATACTCTTTATGAGATATAGGGTCATAGCAACAATATCCTTTTTGGTTTTTAGGATACCCAAGGAAAACACATTTAATAGACTGTGCAGCAAGTTTATCTCGATCAAGACCCAGCCTATGCACAAAACACACACATCCAAAAAACTTTAGGGGGGATAGGAAAGAGAGGAGCCTCCGGATGAAGAATTTGAATTGGGATCTGGTCTTCTACAGAACTTGAAGGCGTGCGATTTATAAGAAAGCCAGAAGTCAAAACCGCATCGCCCTAGTATGAAGCAAGCATATTGGATTGAATCATTAGGCACCGAGTAACATTGATGATTTGTCTATGTTTCCTCTCAGCCGCACCATTTTGCTGGGAGGTATGGGGACATGTAAATTGAGGTTGAATCCCATTAGCAGAATAGAATTGAAGCAAGTCTTTGGATTTGAACTCAAGAGCATTATCAGTGCGAACAATTTTAACACACACGCCAAATTGAGTTTTTATCTCAGCAATTAAAGATTTAAGAATAACAGGATCTTGAGACCGATCTTTTAACATGAACACCCATGATAACTTTAAGAAGTCATCAACAATAACTAGATAATAACGACACTGAGTTCTACTCGGACTTCACACATCGACATGAAGAAGACCAAATAATCCTTGACTTGACGGACTCTGACTGGAGGGAAAAGAACTTCGACAATGTTTTCCCAATTGACATGTTTCACACTGAAAGGAAACTGAAGGAGGTATATGAGGAATGACACGACGAAGTTTTGTCACTGGAAGGTGACCCAGACGATGATGCCACAATAGAGGACTTGAGGATGATGAAACAGCAGAATAGGCCGAAACCTCTGGTTGATGTAGATAATACAAAGCACCTTCCTCATAGCCGCTACCAATCCTTTTCCCCGTCAGCAAGTCCTGAACTGTGCACCCTATAGGATAAAAAATCATCCTACAATTCAACTCTTTTGTCATAAGACTGACGGATAATAAATTCTGTGGAAACGAAGGAGCATGAAGAACATGCGACAATTGAAGGGTAGGGGAAATAGATATGTTTCCCTACCTTATAATTGGGGAAGAGCTCCCATCAGCAAGAACTACCCCTTTTTGATCAGTCACAGGATTTAAACTTAAAAAGTTACTCGAATTTCCGCACAAGTGGCCGGATGGTCCAGAATCAATGATCCACCTACCACTTTGGCCAGATAGGCCATCACCTACCAAGCACGCAACCTTTGCAACAGAAGACTTTGAAGAGGATAAGCATAAAGCAAGAAGCTTGTTATATTCAGCCCGGCTAAGAGTTACATAATCATTGGAGTAATTTGCATCTGATTTAACCACTTGAGCCATAAGGAAAAGTAATGGGTTAAAAACGAACAGGTACAATCACACGCACACACCAACAACCAACTATGAAACCGACTATATCTCGATTGGATTTTACAAATGAAATCTGAGATACACGATTGTCGCCTGTTTAGATCCACACTTCAAGTATAATTTTAAAGGAACTTGACCAAAACCTTCCACCTCAACAAAGGATTGCTATAGAATGTATATCAATACCACACACCCAACATGATAAAGATGTGTTTGGTTCATACCTGAAACTGCGACACTTCCAACTGACAATGGTAGACTCAACTCTCCACCACAATAGTTAATCTGATATAAACTCAGATCAGATCCACAACAATAGACTGAATATCACGACCCATTTCATAACTGAATAATACGAATCTGAACTGATCTACTCAGCAGTTGCTACCATAGACAATACCAAGACCGTGATGCAACTGGTTCATGACGGAACTTGCAGACTTGTTCGACATCCACGCTACCACCATAGATATGATCAGAAGATGCAGACAACTAAACCCCTTTCTGGATGATCTCAGCAAAACTATTGAGATGCTTATACTCCAGCAAATCAATATTTGAGCAAGCATATCAAGCTGGGAACCTAGGTGTTGGTCTGCAGTAGACGACTTCAATTACACCAAAAACAAATATCAGATCTGAATGTGATCTGACTTAACATCACCACGTCAACCCACATGAACAACAACCCACGTCAACTCAGAGACCGTTGATCGCCAGCACCACAACGATATTAACAGCAACAACTCACGACCACACCAGATCAGATCTGATCACAACATCTTTAACACACCTGCAATGAAGACCGATCTGGTCCACATCATGTGACAGGCTCAAAATCACCACCAACTGCAACCTCGTCAACGCCACGATTTCAACACAGATATCAACCTGCTGCTCTAGCTTGCCAAATCACGATGATCTATATCTTTATACAAATCTGCGTGGATCTTATGCCCACAACTACCTTACCAATCAATCAGACCCACACCCCATTCAGATCAATGACATATGTGAGTCATGCCATTGCAAAGTCAGATCTGCGACAAGACCTTTTCACGACTACACAACTCACGACTACTGCACTCAGATCTGAGACAAGATCCACGACTTCAACCTCAACCACAAGATTCAGATTAGATGTTAGATCTGAATCACATCCACAACATCAACAACTTTCAGATCTGTGACAAGCCAGATCTGTATTAGGTCCACAACGTTGACGGTGGCTGCAACTTTGATGTTCTCCAGACGCCACCCATGATGATCTTCAGCTACCCAAAGATATGCCAGGCTCTGATACCATCTTGAAACCACAATTGAGTACGCAGGAACCGAGGGAGAGAGAGAGAGAGAGAGAGAGAGAGAGAGAGAGAGAGAGAGAGGGGGGGGGGGAAGTCTATCTTTCTATTAGGGTTTAATCTCTACTTAAATAGAGATTAAACAAGAGCACCAAATTACAAAAATAACCCTCGCACAATATATAATAACACGTAAACCCAAAATGCCCTTATAGCATGTCTCAACAGTTTTTCACCTAAAGATTGCACCATGCATGATCTCTAGTCAAGGAAGCTGATTGGGCAAGGCCATAGGAGAGGCAATCTTTATTTTATGGATTTTTTGTCTCTTCTACCCAAGTGATTTTGTAATTTTGTAAATGTCAAAAGTATTGATGTTTGGCATAAGAAACTTGGCCACCCTAGCTTTTTAAAGATGTCTATTTTCTCTTTTGGGGGAAATACATGTAATGAAAAAGATATAGCTTGTAAAGATTGCATTTTTGAAAAAATGAAAGCAATTCCCTTTCCCCAAAGAACTTTTGTGTCTACACGGCCTTTTGAATTAGTTCATTTGGATGTATGAAATCCCTCATCTATCATATCAAAAGGAGGTTTCTCATATTATGTGATTTTTGTTGATGATTTCAGTAGATACACATGGATTTATTTTCTAAATCATAAATCTGATGTCTTCTCTTTAAAGAATTTCATATAATGATTAAGTGTCAATTCCTAAGCAATCTTTCTATTCTAAGATCACATTCGAGAGGAGAATATATGTCTAATGATTTTCAAAATTACTTAAAACAAAATGAAATTTGTCATCAAAGGTCTTGTTCTAAAACTCCGCAACAAAATGACTTAGCGGAAAAAACATAGACATACAATAGAAATCACTATGACTCTTTTAATTTTCAAGAATATTCCAAAAAAAAATTGGGCCGAAGCCGTTCTAACTTCAACTTAATTAATAAAACTCCTTCAATTTCATTAAACAATGTTCTTCATTTGAAAAACTTTTTAAAATGACTTTGGATTTTAAAGGACTAAGAATCTTTGATTGTAGGTGTTATGTTCTTACTCATAAAAATGATAAACTTTCTCCAAAAGCCATTGAGTGTGTTTTCTTAGGCTATGAAGAAAATAAAAAAGAATACCGATGTTTTAACCCAATAAATAACAAACTTTATATTTTGAAGGATGTTACTTTTCTTGAAAATGAAAATGGGTTTGAGAGTAAAGAATCAAGAGAAAATATTGATTATTCATTTCTATTTGATTTATTACCAAGAAATGATAAGTCTAACCCTATTGAGGTTTTTGAGTCTTTTGACAATGGTTCTAATAATAATGAACATTCTCTTGATAATAAGGATAGTAATCAACGTGAGAATTTAAATGAACATATATGAAGTAATACACGTGTATACTAGACGAGGAAAAGATAATCATCCATGTGCTTTTGACAAATTCTCTCAAAACATATATTTAGAAGAGTCTCAACCTAGAAAATCAAATCATATTTCTAATGCAGCAAGTAGATTTGTATCCTATTACTCATTTTCTCCAAATTTTAGAGCATGCTTAATAACCCTTCACTCTTATTATGAATCATCTCCTTATAATGATGTCACAATATTATCATTGGAATGAAGCTATGTATTTTGAACTTAATGCTCTTAAGAAAACCAACACATGGAAAATAGTTAATCCTCCCCTAGGTAGGAAATCTATAGGATGTAAACGGGTGTTTAAAGTAAAAACCAAAAGTGATGGGTCGTTAGAAAGATACAAGGCAAGGTTAGTTGCCAAAGGGTATGCAAGTTTATTGGATAGATTATGATGAAACCTTTGCTCCGATTGCTCGAATAACAAGTGTTTGAGCTCTCATGGCCATTGCATCTATTAAAAAATGGCCTATTTATCAATTAGATGTTAAAAATGTTTTTCTAAATGGCGTTCTTGATGAGGAAGTTTACATGGAACCCCCTCCTGGTTGAATTTAAATGAAAAAATTTTAAAATTAAAAAAGGCATTGTTGTAAGGAAATAGGTGGAGGTGCAACCCAAGAATGTGCAAGCATTCACAAAGTCCAGTAATGGACAAGCACTATGGCAATAAAAAAAGAAGTCCACAAAGAGACAATATGAAAGCCTAAAAAGGCTACACAAGCATGAAAAATAAAATAGAATATTTATTGAATTGAGCCTTAAAAAAGGCATAACATATACATGGGGTGAAGGCCCCTATTTATACACATAAGGGAACACATGAGAGGCCATTGGGGGCTCCCACGTGGAGTCATTGGGAGCCCCCAATGCATATACAAAAAAAGAGAAAAAAAAATAAAAAAAGAAAAATACAAAAAATAATCTACCTAATTAAAATAGTTGTTTCTAGAAACAACTATGTAAAAAGACTAAAATATCCCTATCAGGTATATTGACAAGACTACCCCTATCGGGTATATTATATATATATATATACATATATTTTAACACCCTGCCTCAAACTTTACGGGGAAAGCTATCTTGAAAGTTTGGAAATACGAAAAGAATCAAGAAAAGGAATCTAAGTTTTCAAGAGAAATCTCCATCTTTATGGCATATCAGAGGATTTTGCAAATATAAGTCTTCAAATGCCTTCATTGGTGATCATCTCCAAGCACCTTCACTGGCTATCTCCATGTTGTATCAAAGATATCATATCTTTAAGAACCTGTAGAGAAAAAACAAACCAAAAGAAGACTCCAAGTACACATGAAAAATATTTTAGCCCAAGAGTTGCAATATTTTAACAATAATATATTTTGAAGCAAGAATAGAATGGTTTAAACAAAATAGTAATAGTTTTTCGAATCATTAGATATTAAGAAAGACAAGAGGAGTATCTCTCAAAGATTAAATCATAATGTACTTGTTTTTTCAAGAAACCATAACATTGATCATAAGAAGATTTGATTATTTAAAGGACGTGATTAATAAAGGAAAGATACAATTATGCATAAAGAATTATCTTAAATGAAATGGTGGTCTTCCAAAATACATATGAATCTCTCAAAACAATGTCTATTAGAGACACTTCAAACAAAACCTATAAAAGAGTATAAACGGAAGAACACAAATAAAATAAATTAATCTTTATTTATCACAAAAATGCTTAAGAAGCATTGTTCATGCACCATGTGAAAGTGTCTTCAAGACTAAAACTATTCGCTCAAAGGCACTAGATTCTTAGTAGACCAAAATGCCCACAAAGGCAAGAAGAACACTCTCAAAGGAGTACACATGCACAAAAGCATGAAAAATAAAGAACAAGTTTATTGAATGAATTAGAGAACTTTTACAAAACGGATTAGAAAGAGCTAATTAACTTCATGCTAATACACGTATATGCATCATATAGTTAAAGCATGTTCAATACACATGAAACAATAATGAAGAGACAACTAATTTTATCAATAAACGATGAGTTAATTAAATTTATGCGTACCACAATATGGGCACGATAATCAATTAGAACCATAACTCACACATCTTAGAGTGATTTAGTTATAGAGGTCCAAATATACCTATATATATAATCAATGAAATGCATGAACTTTTATCGATAAATATTTTTTCATACAAGAAAAAAAAACAATAATGAGGATTGTGCGATATATTAAAAACACCATTTCAAAAGAGCTTTTCTTTTTCTCTTCCTCAACTTTTGATTTAACTCCTTATACTTATGCTAATTGGGGAGGTAATCCCAATGATAGAATCCCAACTACTGGTTTTTGTATTTTTTTAGGACATTCGCTAATTTTCTGGAGGTGTAAAAAACAACAAAAGATATCTCTATCCTCAACCAAAGCTAAATATCGTGCCATGGCTACTACAACAATGGAGATTGTGTGGCTTAAAAGTCTTCTCAGTGATATGGTTATCATCATCTCAACTCCATCGAAGATGTGCTGTGACAATAAAAATGCAAAGCAATCATACTTTTCATGAGCGCACCAAACATATTGAGATAGATTGTCATTTTGTTCGTGATGAATATTTAAGAGGAACTATCACTTTACCATATGTCACCTCGGAGTATCAATTGGCTGACTTCTTCACCAAAGCTCTTCCTACTCGTTTTTTTTTTCTTCTTAGCAAACTTTTGGTTCTTTTTCCGTAAAGTTTCAAGGAGAGTGTTATATATATATATATATATATATATATATATATATATATATATATATATATATATAAAATTCTGTAATTTCGATGTATTGCCCGATAGGGGTATTTTGGTTTTTTCACTTATACAATAAGGTGTTTATTAGAAAAAACTTATTTTTCTTTATATTTTTTATCTTTTTTATTCTTTCCTTTTGAAGTACCTTAGAGACCCCACCATTGGAGTCGTTGGGGCCCCCAACGGTCATAAATATGACCGTTGAGAGCTCCCCAACGACTCCAAGTGTGGGGAGCTCCCAAGGGCTCCCTCTCCTTTTTCTTGTAAGTATATATAGGAGTGTACCCCCTTCATTTGTAAGTAGTTCTCTCTCTTTCATTCTCAATAATATTTATGTTTTTTGCCTTTTGGCATTATCCCTTTGTGGATTTATATGTGTGCACTTAAAGTGTTTATTTTCTCTCTTTGTTTCTTGTCCATTGTTGGACCTATAAGTGTTCTACACTCAATATTTGTATTTTCGCTTACTTCATTACAAGTACCCGGTATATGTATTCTTGCTAGGAATTTTATAGCAATTGGCAATATACTTTCTCATACCATTACTAGGAGCCTAAATCTCCTTACATACATTCCAAACACTTACACAAGTCATTTCAACACAAAGTATAGATTCAACTTTTGCCAGGTCTAGGAAATTTCACAAAATAAAAATTGTTTATTTGGACATGATGGAATCTCTTATGTTGTCTAAGGAAGTATGTGAAAAGCTATAATAAGAATGCTTAATGCATTCACACGGTCCAATGAATGGACAAACACAAATCCACAATGGGGAATATAGAAATAGTCCACTAAGGGACAACACAAGAAGCCTTCAAAGAGGCAACACATAAAAAATATGAATTTTATTGAACGAGGGCTTGAAAAGCCATATGTTACAAGAGGAAGAGCCCTCTATTTATAAAGGATGAAAAACAAAAAGTAGAGGGACCACATGAGGCTCTCTTCTAGTCGTTGGGAGCCCCAACAATCATATTAATGACCGTTGGGGCCCCATGCAATCCTTTTACATGATGCAATAAAAGGAAAAAATAAAAAAGTAAAAAGAATAAAAAAGAATAAAAAAGAAATAAAAAAGAAATAAAAGAAAATCCTAAAAATAAAAATGGCACAGATAAATTACCAAAATACCCCTATTGGGTTTTTGGATGTACAAAAAAGAAAAGAGAGTTCTTGATGAAGTATATAATTATATATATATATGTATATATATACTTATATACATATATACGAATGTATATATATATATATATATATATAAGTATATGTATATATATAATATATGCATATTTTAACAATCTCCCTCACACTTTACGTGGGGATAATGGAAAGTTTGAAGATACAAAGAAAGGATTCCAAGTCTTCAATAAAAGTCGTCATTTTTATAGCCCATGAAAGAATTTTGCAAATGTCAGCCTTTAACTGTCTTTAATGATCATCCCCAAGCACCTTCCATGACCTATCATAGGTACTTCTTTCATCTCATCTTTAAGATCCCGTGGAACAAACAAAAGAGCTCCAAGTACATAATATATTTACATTTCAATTGAGCATTATGTGAAAATATCATTAAGAAAATCATAATTATCTTATTTAAAAAAAACATTATTCATTAAGACAAGATAATTACTTATGCATACAAAATGTTTTTAGAAGAAATAGTAGTTTTCTAAGAATCTGACTTAAACACAATTTAATAAACTCGTTATATTCTTAAAGAAAGATATGTGCACCCAGGCACAAGACACAAAGGAGAAAACATGTGAAAATGTCTATAAAGAGACTATGTATACGAGGGATGCCAACTCCACAAAGAGGCATGTCATATGAAAATACCTCAAAAAGAGATAATGTGCATACAAGTACTAATTTCTCACAAAGAGGCCAAACGTAAAAAGTGAATTTTAAATATGCATATCAATGATATGAACTTTTATTGATAAATATTTTTCTATGTAAGGAAGACACAAGTAGTAAGGATTAAAAAATCATTTAGAACGAAATCCCATATGATAAATGTAAATCAAAACCAAATTAAGAATTTCCATAAATATAAAATTTTGCAAATCTCAACAATAGTTCATCCACTACAAGCAATCACCTCATTAGACCTCCAAAACCCACAAATCAAGTGTATAAGCGACTAGATCAAGAACATAAATATAATGTCACTAAAGGGCCAAATACACACGAAGGTATGTATAAACACCTCTTGTCTAAATATAATGATACTTGAAACGAGTGTATCAGCGACTAGAACAAGAGTACAACAACCATCCATGGGCTAAAAGTCACACACAAAAGTGTGAACAAACATCTCTTGTCTACATATAATGACACTCAAAATCAAGTATGTTCAGCGACTAGAACAAGATAACAAAGCCAACAATGGACTAAAAATACACACAAAGGTGTGAACAACATTTCTTGTCTAAGGTGACATTTAGATAAGAGGCATAAAAGGAGAAAGTCAATTGAGGTAAGAAGACTTATAATGACAAACACTAATGCAAATAAAATTGATAATTTTAAACATATTTTGAAACACTATGGTTTCAAAAACAATATATATCCACCACAGGTACTCATAATAAAGAGCATCCATAGTAAAATCAATGGCCAAAGAGAAATCGAGTGATACCACACACTCATAATCAGAGAACATAAAACAGTCAGTTTGAGTCAAACCAGATGTGACAACCAAAACTGGCCTAAACCGAGGTGCCCATAACTCACCTCAATAAACATCTTTGATATAACAATAATAAGGCCAAAAAGGAATCAATAAGAAGGCAACAAACACTTATGGAAATCATTTTCCAAGTAGGTGATTTTTTTTTAAAGAGAGCCAATTTGAAAAAAATCAAATCAATGATCCAATAATGGTGGATAATCAATCACATGCACAACAATATGCCTTATGACAACAATTTTGCATAAACACGGCTCATGCTTAACATAATCAATTCTTCAAAATGAAGTCATTTATACCAAAAAAGTCTTATTATGCATTAAACACAACATGAAATATTAAGCAATGTCATGTGTAAGAACAGATTTGGAATAATCCAAGAGTCAAATCAAGCCTTAACTATGATAGATATAAAGTACAATTATATGCACACCAAATGATAATATGTGCAATTTTATGCAATACACGATGTCGAATGACAATAATCTTGAAAATAATAAATTTAGGCCAATATAGGCATTCTTAATAAAGGTGGTAAGATTATGAAGTTTGAAAATCTCATGTGAAAAATCATGAAGTCCACAATTGAAACTTCAAATGATACTCACAACCAATCTCAAAAGAACCACAAAGGTTCACAAATATTAGTGAATCTTTGAAAGATATCATGTAAGAAAAAAAGGAAATCCACAAATGTATCTATAAAAGATACTCACAAACAATCTTATTACTACAACATAAAATTGCACCAAGGCACAAATCTAGAAAATCAAATATTTATTGAGGAAAAATTCAAAAAACTCATAAGTTTATCAAAATCATATGACTTAAAAAGTTAGAACCAACTCATAATTATGCAACAAGCATTAATAAAATCTATAAATTTTACAATGAGACAAACTCTTGAAGACAATTATGCAACAATCGAATTGAAGAATCTTTAAGAGCATAAAGATGCAAAGAAAATAACCATATTTCATATGATAGTAATACAAGATCATTCTTTTAATAGAGAACTAATCTTAATTTAACATGCGTCATAAAAAAAAAACTTTTCCAAACAAATATTGCTCATATGAAATGACGCATTAGGTAAGCCTTGTTAAAGGGAATTAAAACTTAATAAGGAATTTTTCATAGATATATATGTCAAGAATTTTTACGAAAAACACACAAGAAGCCACATATAAGATTTTTTAGTGGATAAGCACGCACCTTCAATACGAAACAACAAATATGATGAGAGTGTAGAAGAGTATGTGATCAATAGTTTTACACTACATATCTCACAAAAGTTTTAATCTCAACATAACTTTCTTGAAAGACTTACCATTCATATAAACGATATGCTTATAAACAAAGTTAGGCATAAAATATAAATTCAAAGCTCCAATGGTCATAAATTTTTACTGACCCATTAAATCAAGTTTTTGAGCATTCATATATCTAATTTTTCAAAAAACAAGTTCACCGATTTTAAAAATTATCATTTAAAATTTTTCAAAAAACATACAAAAAACCAAAGGTTCAATGAAGCATCAAGTAACACAAACACTAAATGTGCAAAATACATTTTGATTTAAAGAAACATAACGACAAAGAAAACACATACATATAAATGATCAAGGGAGTAGATATTTCTTCATAATGCATGATACTTAAGGAAAAAGAATGCATACCGAATAACTTTAAGAAAGAAAAGAGAGAAAAATGAATACTTCACCATTTTTCTTAAAATTTCTTGAATAACACGCTTCCTGATGCATCAAAGCACAACTCGATCACAACCTCGCTCTAATACCATGTAAGGAAGTATGCGGAAAGGTATAACAAGAATGCTTAATGCATTCACACGGTCCAATGAATGGACAAACACAAACCCACAATGGGGAATATAGAAATAGTCCACTAAGGGACAACACAAGAAGCCTTCAAAGAGGCAACACATAAAAAATATGAACTTTATTGAACGAGGGCTTGAAAAGCCATATATTACAAGAGGAAGAGTCCTCTATTTATAGAGGATGAAAAACAAAAAGGAGAGGGACCCCATGGGGCTCTCTTCTAGTCGTTGGGAGCCCCAACGGTCATATTAATGATCGTTGGGGCCCCAACGACTAGATGGGTGGGGCCCCATGCAGTCCTTTTACATGATGCAATAAAAGGAAAAAAGGAAAAAAGTAAAAAGAATAAAAAATAAATAAAAGAAAAATCCTAAAAATAAAAATGGTACAGGAAAATTACCAAAATACCTCTATCGGGTTTTTGGATATACAACAAAGAAAAGAGAGTTCATGATGAAGTATATATATACATATATGCATATTTTAACTGTCTGCAGATTCCTTTCACAAGGGAATGACTGGATAAGTCTATGTAGATTATGTTATATGAGCATAATAACATCTTTCTAGAATATGCTAATTTATGTTACATTCTATCTCTATGAGAAATGATCGAGTTGTGCTTAATAGAAACAGCAAAATGGAAACACAATAATGCCTTTTTTTTTGCACGTAATATCACACTACATTTCATTATTTTTATATATTTTTATTTTTTTAATTCCCAAGATTTATAGCCAAACTTATAATATCGTGAGAAATAGCCTCGCCGAGATATAGCCGATACCGATATTTGTGACTATGGTTTTTACTCATGTTAAAACTTAGTTTTTCTAGATTTGTAAGAAGAGTCTAGTTGACAAACAAAGCTAAAGTATTTAGTTTCATTGGCAGATGCCCTTACTAGAATGGGTAGTAAAGAAAAAGACTCGGTACAAGACAAATCACTACAGATTGCTCTGGAGAGTAGCAAAAAGGCTGTAATGCAAGGCAGCATGGATCTCCTACTGGTACCTTTTTTTCTCTCTATTTTGATTTTTTCCCCTCCCTCTAGTTAGTTATCTGAAATAAGAGGTTGAACTATTAATGCCTTTTGTCAACTTGATTTGATTGTGCGGCACTTGGATTTTCTTTCTCCACGGATTCAATTTCGTCTGTAACAAACTAATCTTTTTGGGGACCATTTAATGTTTCTCTTCGAAAATCGATATTAATCTATAGGCAAGCAATGGCTTGGAAAAATGAGTACCAATGACTAATTATCCATTACTTTGATGAGTAGCTTAGTCACTCACTGATGATTCTATGTCAATGCCAAGTGCACAATCACTTTTTGTATCTTTTCTTGGATGTTGACTTATATCTTTGTTCTACGTGTCCTAATGACATGAATGGTTGTGATTGCAAGTATTGCTGCAAGAGAACCTTAATTGGAAGAAATGAAAGGGCACAAGCGGAGACCACAGTCTGTGCAAGTTTTAAAGATATTTTAGATATAATTATCTTAGGTGCCACTTTGCCTACAGATTGTGTTTACACGAACCTGAACATGAATGAATTAGACACGGTTCATGGTAAGCATGATGAGACTGGCTGAGAGCTAAATGTTTCATGGTTGAACCAATCTTTGTTAGCTGTAATATTGTGGGGTTAAAGAGTTGAAGGCTGGATGGTTCAGTCGCACTCTCATAACCAAGGGGTCTCAAGTTCGAATCCCAAAGCTTGTCTCCCAGCTTTCCTATAAAAAAGAAAAGGTATAACATGGGTAGTATAGCAACTTTTTTTCTTCATATGAGCTTGTCATGTACTTGAGAGGGAGAGGGAATACAATGCAATCCTATGTTAAAAGGTAGGAAGGCTTTGCAAGCAACTGCAAGCCTAAGAACTTGGTTGGTTGGATATCTGACCATATTTGACCTGTTTTCAACTGTCACAGGGATACCCTAATTTATTCCCATGTTTTGTCCCCTTATGTACTAGTCTGAAAATCAGCATGCTCCATGTCCATTCAGCCATGCCATGTGAGATAGGTTGACAGTCCTATCTGTGTAGATGCTGATACTGTTGGATACTTACAAACGTCCGCACATATGCACATGCATGCACACACACATGAGCCACCATTCACAAGTACCATTCTTTTGAAAAAATTCTAATGTGCTAGCACCCACATCCATGCGAAGTGAATATTTTATTTATTTTTGCAGTGTTTTTCTGAACATTGTTCATCTTTCCCTTCAGCTTCACAATTTTGAGATTACTCTTTTGCAGGACTTCCGCCAGCTCCTGGAAAAGAACCTTGAATTACTGGCAAAGCTAAGAGACTCTGTCATTGATTGGGTGCAAGAAGGATTTCAGGACTTCTTTAAAACACTTCATGACCGTTTCATTCTGTTCTCTGATGGCAAACATATGGATCAGAATCTACCTGATGGTATACAAGGAGACAAAGTGTTTACTGGACTAGTTCTTGTACTAGCCCAGCTCTCAGTTTTCATAGAACAAAGTGCAATTCCTAGAATCACTGAGGCAAGAAGATACCTCATCTTTTTTGGTCGTTCTGTTGTGGTTCTGCAGAGTGTTCTCATTTATTTCTGCTGCAAAGCTTAATTGATTTTTTGTTTTTACCCTTCATCCTCCTATCTATTGTTTGTGAATATGCAGGAAATAGCTGCTTACTTTTCTGGTGGTAGCATTAGAGGCTATGAAGATGGACCTGCATTTACACCTACAGAGATCTGCAGAATATTCCATTCTGCTGGCGATAAGCTTTTGCACCTTGTAGGATTTAGTTTCTTTTTAGACTCTTTATTTTATGAAGTTTATAATGCATCTAGTTTCAAAGTTCATAATTTCATAAGCATGGAAAAGATGTCATAAAAGCAAGGATC